>NW_024038258.1:0-60422 GCF_016077235.1 Cyprinodon tularosa
GGGACAGAACCAGAACCAGAGGGACAGAATCAGAATCAGAGGAGAGGTCAGACCAAAGGGACAGAACCAGAACCAGAGGGACAGAACCAGAACCAGAGGGACAGAACCCAGAACCAGAGGGACAGAACCAGAACCAGAGGGACAAACCCAGAACCAGAGGGACAGAACCAGAACCAGAGGGACAGAACCAGAACCAGAACCAAAGGTGCAGGTTAGACCAGAGGGACAGAACCAGAGGGACAGAACCAGAACCAGAGGGACCAGCCGGCTGCCTCTAAGGGGCAGCGAGTTCCGCTGACTAGCAGTAGAACAGATCTAGAAGGTTCTCCGTCTCAGATATGATGATCTGTTGTTATGGAGGGACACAGCTGCAGGCGGTTTGGATCCTCATCAGGCTTTTATGGAGAAAATCTCTGTTACTATATGACATCATGACATCATCATCATCTGCAGAAACAATGGACGTAGTCTCTTCAGCTTTTAGATCTAAGGATCAGAACAGGACAGTTTCATGTTAGGGTCAGCAAGCAGGACTTCCTTCTTCTTCTTCTGTGGTGATGACATTGTCCTTTCTGTGGCTTTCTATTGGACCAGAGGGAAGTCAGACCGGCGGAGCATCGCAGGATGTGGGAGGCTGGACAGGCTGACTACCTGGGCAGAGATGCTTTCCAGAACATCCAGAAGATGTTGGACCGCTTCCTGCTTCCCCAGAATAAGAGCTCTCTGCCTTAAACCCAGCCCAGAGATTAAAGTATTCACACCCTGAACACTCTACCCTGCACTGCACGGGTTTACCTGGGATGTTACGGCTGAAACCAGGAAGTTGTCATGGAACCGTTGATTGAGCAGGTTTAATGGATGGACTTCCTCTCCATGCTCTCCACTAATAGTTCAACATTTTAAAAAATGGATTAATATCTTTTAGTAGTAGGTTTTTAATCTCTGTAGCAGATTATTGATCTCTGTTAGTAATGGATTATTGATTTATAGTGGTAGATTATTAATCTCTGTTAGTAATGGATTATTGATTTATAGTGATAGATTATTAATCTCTGTTAGTAATGGATTATTGATTTATAGTGGTAGATTATTAATCTCTGTTAGTAATGGATTATTGATTTATAGTGGTAGATTATTAATCTCTGTTAGTAATGGATTATTGATTTATAGTGGTAGATTATTAATCTCTGTTAGTAATGGATTATTGATTTATAGTGGTAGATTATTAATCTCTGTTAGTAATGGATTATTGATTTATAGTGGTAGATTATTAATCTCTGTTAGTAATGGATTATTGATTTATAGTGGTAGATTATTAATCTCTGTTAGTAATGGATTATTGATTTATAGTGATAGATTATTAATCTCTGTTAGTAATGGATTATTGATTTATAGTGGTAGATTATTAATCTCTGTTAGTAATGGATTATTGATTTATAGTGGTAGATTATTAATCTCTGTTAGTAATGGATTATTGATTTATAGTGGTAGATTATTAATCTCTGTTAGTAATGGATTATTGATTTATAGTGATAGATTATTAATCTCTAATAGATTGTGATAGCATAGAGATGCTGAGATTGTTGGTTTTATTACCTCCTGGTTCAAACACTGACCTTTATACACCTGAACGCTGTGACTCATGTTTTAACTTGTGCTTTTGCTGTTTTATTCTGATGGAAATAAAAGCTCTCTGGCTAATCTGGGTTTTCATTGCATCCGCTCATCGTGGATTAACGACCGAGGCTTCAGGTCCGACCTGCAGGCGTTTGGAGGTCCACAGGTCTGTCTGTCCTGTCTGGCAATGTTGCAATAAGATTAATAGTCTTGATGCCAAAAAAAGCCCAACAGATTTTATTTTCTCCAGTGGAGCAGTACGGCTATCACCATAGTGTTCCGCTAGATTTATGCATCTAAATAGTTTTATTATAATTATGCAGGGTGTTTTACAGATTCTATGGACACTGCAATGGAAATAGAACAGGAAGGAAAATCAGGAAAAAATGGGAAAAGATGAAAGAAAGAGGAGATAAAATGGAGATAATGATAAGACTTGAGATTTGCCTGGGAGAGGGAGCAGTTCAGACCCCAACCTGGAAGAGAGAAAAAAAAAATCTGTCTCAATCACGCCTTTCCACCCTAGTGCCCCCACTCACACCACACAGAAAAAAAAAACACTCACATCCAATTTTCCCAGGACCAAAGACCCGGCGGCACCGGTGGTTGGTCCCGGGATTATTGGATGACCCAATAAGTGAACCTTAAATCCAGATGGGGGGAGAGGAGCGGCGACATCACCACACCAACCCATCTCATTCCTGCTTCGAGCCCGGCCCCCCACCCTGCACCCGGACCAGACCACCCCCAGCAAAAGCTGCCCCAGGATCGGGGCCCACATGCCCCACACAGGCCACCCAACCAGAGCCCCCCCCCCAAACTAATTCAACTAGCCACTACACGCTCCTCCCTCCAACCTTCTTTGAGGATTATGTGGGCTCCCCACCAAGACCACGGACCAGGCAGCTCGCTCTTCCTCCAGGCCCCAGACTCCTGGTGGCAGCCAGGGAACAGGGGTGTGAGAAGACCCCGCTCCTCCCTGCTCCTGCTTAAATTGGTGTTGTTGCGTGTTGCTCTCAGGTGTAATTAAAACTGGGAGTACCAAAAGGGGGTGTCCAGCACAGTCCACCCCACCCTCCGGGAGACAGGCGGTGACAGCGCACCGCCCAATCGACAACCCAGAACCCTCAATGTCTAAATGCGAGAGGGGATGGGGGGAGCCGACTGTGGTAATGGGGAGCAAAGGACTGGGGGGCTTACTGCACTCCCAGGGAGCCAGCTCCCCCGCTGACTCCAATAGGCACCCCTGTTCCCCGAAAGCCCCACCAGAAAGGAGGGACCCACCAATCGCACTACCATAACCCGGGGGCCAGGGACCAGCAGCAGGGCCCACAAGCCAGCCAGCCACAGGGCCGACATTTTTTTTGTGGATCTGGAGATGCATTTGACCATGTCCCTGGGGGGCTCCTGTGTGGAGTACTCCAGGAGTATGGAGTACCAGGCCCTTTAATATGGGTTCTTAGGTCTCTGTATGACCGGTGTAAGAGCCTAGTCTGTATTGCCGGCAGTAAGTCGGACTCGTTTCCGGTGAGGGTTGGACTCCGCCAAGGTTGCCCTTTGTCACTCATCCTGTTCATGACTTTTATGGACAGAATTTCTAGGTGCAGCCAAGGTGTTGAGGGGATCTGTTTTGGTGGCCTTAGGATTGCATCTCTGTTTTAGCAGATGATGTGGTTCTATTGGCTTCATCAGGGCGTGATCTACAGCTCTCGCTGGAGCGGTTTGCAGTCGAGTGTGAAGCAGCCGGGATGAGGATCAGTGCCTCCAAAGCCGAGACCATGGAGAGTGCCTTCTGCGGGTTGGGGAGGATGTACTGCCCCTAGTGGAGGAGTTTAAGTATCTTGGGGTCTTGCTGAGAAAAAAAAGGAGGAGCTCAGTCAGCCGGGGAGGACTCAGAGTAGAGCCGCTGATGGATGGATGGATGGATGGATGGACATTTTTGACCGTTTAAAAAGCTGCGAAGTGCTAAGAACGTATGTCAACAAGACAACAGCTGAAAATAACGGACGGAGGAAGAGATGCGCGAGACGGGGAAAGCAAGGCTGCAGTGGGGGGCTAAATGCAAAGCTAAAGAGAGATCCCTCAGACCACCGCTGCCATCAATCCTTCTCTGCAACGTCCGCTCATTGGAATAAAGTCCCAATGAGAATAGTCATAAAATTACGAGAATAAATTCTTAAAATTATGAGAATAAAGTCACAATATTATGAGAATAAAGTCCTAAAAGTATGAGAATAAAGTCGTAATATTGAGAGAATAAAGTATTTAATGAGAACTTTTAGATGAGGAATGTGGAGCATCGTGTGAAGTTCTACTTTAGCATCGGTTTGACGAATCAGGAAATCTTTTAGCAGCAGCATCAAACTGGGCAGGATGTCAAAGTGGACTCTGGTTGCTGATTGGTGGAGCTGGTTGACCATCATCTGCTGGGCGGAGCTCCAAGCTTTCTTTCTGAAACAGGTTGTGGTTTGATGACTTCATTCTTGTAATATTGCACCTTTATTCTCAGAGTAAAAACTTAAAACGGATCTCTACCGTGGACCTAATACTCCGTCTCTCTCATCTCATCACAGCTGCTTGGATTGAAATGATTTCACTGGTGTCGCATGATGGATTATTTCCAATCAGAGATCTCATAATCTTTGTTATTCTGCCGCATCAGTAGTTTCACCAGCAGGGGGCACTGCAGCTCTCCATGCAGTCCAGTAATGAGAGGCCATCAGCGCTGCAGATTATTACTGCTGAGCCATCTTTATCTGCATGGAGCGCTGTGACTGATCACCAGTGCAGAGGCAGAGCTGACCCAGAAAGCATAATGGCTTTACTGGGCAGACTGGAAAGGTTTCCACTCAGTCCTGTGGTAGCAGCGCCTGTGGCGGCCAGCGGGCGGGCTGCCTCTCGCTAATGAGGGAGTAGAAGCAGGATCCAGGCTGCTGCAGCTCATTTACAGGATTTATGACCCCCTGATGACATAATGCAGTATTGATTCACACGCAGTCATGCTTCCATGAAAATAAATACAGCTCCACAATTAATTCTGCTCTTCAAACCTTTCTTGAGTTTAAGCTGAAAGGTTTGGGAACAAGATAAAAAAATGTTTATAATTAAAGACACGTGTGTTTGAAGAGGCTGGTTTTTATTTCTACTCAGAAACGTTATTTAGCCATATGGTTATTTTACAACAACAAGAAAGCATTTACTGGTTTATCCTGAATTATAGAGGCTTCAGAGGAGCATGGTGATGTATTCTGCGCAGCTATCCTGCTCTAGACCGAGCTAAGACCTAGGCTAACAGGTGACCTAACAGCAAAGCTAACAGTTATTTAACAGCCAGGCTAACAGCCAAGCTAACAGTCAGGCTAAAAGCTAGACTAACAGCCAGGCTAACAGCCAAGCTAATAGCCAGGCTAACGGTTACCTAACAGCTAGACTAACAGCAAAGCTAACAGCAACGCTAACTTTTATCTAACGACCAGGCTAACATTCATCTACCAGCCAGGCAAACAGCCAAGCTAACATTAAGGTTATGAGTCAGTTTAAAAGCTAGACCAACAGCAGGCTAATAGCCAAGCTTACAGTCAGGCTATCAGTCAGGCAAAAAGCTAGACTAACAGCCAGGCTAACAGCCAAGCTAACAGTCATGCTATCTGTCAGGCTAATAGCCAGACTAACAGAAAGGCTAACAGACAAGCTAGTAGCCATCCTAACAATCATCTAACAGCAACGCTAACAGTTATCTAACAGCCAGGCTAACATTTATCTACCAGCCAGGCTAACAGCCAAGCTAGCATTTGGGCTAAAAGCTAGACTAACAGGCAAGCTAACAGCCAAGGTAATAGCCAGACTAAGAGTCATCTAACAGCTGGGCTAACAGCCAGGCTAATAGCCATGCAAACAGTAATCTGATAGCCAGGCTAAAAGCCAAGCTAAAAGCTAACAGCAAGGCTAAAAGTCATGTACCAGCCAGTCTAACAGCCAGGCTAACAGTAAGGATAGCAGCATGGCTAGCAGTCAGGTTAACAGCCAGGCTAACAGTAAGGATAGCAGCATGGCTAGCAGTCAGGTTAACAGTCAGGCTAATAGTCAGGGTAACAGTTATCTTACAGCAACTCTTACAGCTAGACTAACACCAAAGCTAAGTGCGACAGAAATCAGGGATGTAAACAATGGAGAGCAGCATGGAAGGAAGCCCGAGTGTTTCTCTCTATTATCTGTTGAAACCAGAGCTGCTCCGTGTTTATCGAATGGAAACAGTCATTTCTGTTTGTAAGATCGGAAGCGACTAGCGCCTCATGTTTACGCCCGTATGTTGTGTTCAATGGTATCACGTCATTTATAGCGTCGACCCGCCTCCAGTGTTCCAGATGTTTTTTTTATTCAGCTATCGTTAAAGGGGTATACGTGTTAGCGGTTGTGGTTATTCTTATAGTTAGACAGTTCCAGAAGGCGGGTTTTATATCTTAAGCTGGCAGACTGGGGTCTATGGAGAACATTCAGGTCAGCATTCTAGCTAATCTATCGGACATCAAGTCTTACTGGAACCGGACCCCATAATGGGGCTCAGTGACTTTCTGGACCCGCCTGCCTGAGGCGGATGAACATTTTAATGACCTGTGACCTGTGAGCGACTTGCTTCAGCTCCAAACAGGCCTGAGGGGAAGGCAGAGGTCCAGGAGAGACTCTTTGATGGTCCTGCTTAAAGTGCTTTAATTAGAGGGGTCGGTCTGTTAGACAGAAGCCTTGGTTTGACAGGGAGGGTCCAGGCTGAGGACCCCACCCCTCACTGGATCTCCATCAGACCGATAATGGAGGAGCCCTCTGGAATGTCAGGAGACGAGAGAAAGAGGAGCATTGCTCCTGCTGAGGAGGTGATAGAGCCAGTCTGACCCAGAACTAAAGCGCTCCCTAACGCTGCTCAGAAACGTAGGCGGGGCTAAACAGAAGATTTTAGCAAAGCGAGGAAACCGCTTACATGAAATAAAAAGGGATAACGGAACGATTTCCCTTTTCAATGCTTTTCAATTTGCACCAGTTTGACATTCAATTCAATTCAGTTTATTTCTATAGCACCAAATTCACAACACATGTCATCTCAAGGCACTTTACAGTTCAACCAGAGACATAAATGAAAAGCTTAGACTGCTTTTTCAAGATGTTTTGCCACAGACTCACATTTTCAGTCAATTTCAAATTCCAGACTGATAATACAATTCAGTTCATTTCTATAGCTCCAAGACATTCTATAGATCCAGAGCAATCAGAATATCCAGTCAGATTACAGTTTCAAAGTTTTCTATCTAAGGAATAATAACAGTTGATTGCATCCAGCAACTGGATTCTCTCCTCCCAGTGGAGCAGCTGGAGACGATAGACAGCGGTTCCCTCACACCAAGCATGCAGCGACAGTGGAGAGGAAACCTCCCTTTGAAAACTGTAAAGTGCCTTGAGATGACATGTGTTGTGAATTTGGCGCTAAATAAATAAACTGAATTGAATTGAAAAGACAAACAACCTCCACTAGTAACCCACTGGCTCCTTCTAGTCTCCCACTGGTATTTGACTGGTGTCCCAATAGTCTCTCATTGGCCATCCACTGGCCATCCTCTGGCCTCCTACTGGTCTCACACTGGTATCCAACTGGTGTCCCACTGGTCTCCCACTGGTATTTAACTGGTCTCCTACTGGTATCTAACCGGTCTCCCACTGGTATTTAACTGGTCTCCTACTGGTATCTAACCGGTCTCCCACTGGTCTTCCACTAGTCTCCCACTGGTCTATAACAGGTCTCCGACTGGTATCCAACTAGTCTCCTACTGATCTCCCACTGGCCTCCTACTGGTCTCCAACAGGTCTCCCAGTGGTATCTAACTGGTCTTCCACTAGTCTCTCACTGGCCATCCACTGGCCTCCTACTGGTCTCACACTGGTATCTCACTGGTGTCCCACTGGTCTCTCACTTTTCTTCTACTGGTCTCCAACAGGTCTCCCACTGGTCTACAACAGGTCTCCCACTAGTCTCCTGCTGGTCTCCTACTGGTCTCCTACTGGTCTCCAACAGGTCTCCCACTGGTATCTCACTGGTGTCCCACTGGTCTCTCACTTTTCTTCTACTGGTCTCCAACAGGTCTCCCACTGGTCTACAACAGGTCTCCCACTAGTCTCCTGCTGGTCTCCTACTGGTCTCCTACTGGTCTCCAACAGGTCTCCCACTGGTATCTCACTGGTCTCCCACTGGTCTCTCACTTTTCTCCTACTGGTCTCCAACAGGTCTCCCACTGGTCTACAACAGGTCTCACACTGGTCTACAACAGGTCTCCCACTGGTCTACAACAGGTCTCCCACTGGTCTACAACAGGTCTCCCACTGGTCTCCCACAGTTCTCCCACTGGCCTCCCACAGGTCTCCCACTGGCCTCCCACAGGTCTCCCACTGGCCTCCTACTGGTCTCCCACAGGTCTCCCAGTGGTCTCCCACAGGTCTCCCAGTGGCCTCCCACAGGTCTCCCAGTGGCCTCCCACAGTTCTCCCACTGGCCTCCCACTGGTCTCCTACTGGTCTCCCACAGGTCTCCAACAGGTCTCCCACTGGTATCTCACTGGTGTCCCACTGGTCTCTCACTTTTCTTCTACTGGTCTCCAACAGGTCTCCCACTGGTCTACAACAGGTCTCCCACTAGTCTCCTGCTGGTCTCCTACTGGTCTCCTACTGGTCTCCAACAGGTCTCCCACTGGTATCTCACTGGTCTCCCACTGGTCTCTCACTTTTCTCCTACTGGTCTCCAACAGGTCTCCCACTGGCCTCCCACAGGTCTCCCACTGGCCTCCCACAGGTCTCCCACTGGCCTCCCACAGTTCTCCCACTGGCCTCCCACAGGTCTCCCACTGGCCTCCCACAGGTCTCCCAGTGGCCTCCCACAGGTCTCCCAGTGGCCTCCCACAGTTCTCCCACTGGCCTCCCACAGTTCTCCCAGTGGCCTCCCACAGGTCTCCCACTGGCCTCCCACAGGTCTCCCACTGGCCTCCCACAGGTCTCCCACTGGCCTCCCACAGGTCTCCCACTGGCCTCCCACAGGTCTCCCACTGGCCTCCCACAGTTCTCCCACTGGCCTCTGACAGGTCTCCCACTGGTCTACAACAGGTCTCACACTGGTCTCCAACAGGTCTCCCACTGGTCTACAACAGGTCTCACACTGGTCTCCAACAGGTCTCCCACTGGTCTACAACAGGTCTCACACTGGTCTCCAACAGGTCTCCCACTGGTCTACAACAGGTCTCACACTGGTCTCCAACAGGTCTCCCACTGGTCTACAACAGGTCTCACACTGGTCTCCAACAGGTCTCCCACTGGTCTACAACAGGTCTCCCACTGGTCTACAACAGGTCTCCCACTGGTCTACAACAGGTCTCCCACTGGTCTACAACAGGTCTCCCACTGGTCTACAACAGGTCTCACACTGGTCTCCAACAGGTCTCCCACTGGTCTACAACAGGTCTCCCACTCGTCTACAACAGGTCTCACACTGGTCTCCAACAGGTCTCCCACTGGTCTACAACAGGTCTCACACTGGTCTCCAACAGGTCTCCCACTGGTCTACAACAGGTCTCACACTGGTCTACAACAGGTCTCCCACTAGTCTCCTGCTGGTCTCCTACTGGTCTCCTACTGGTCTCACACTGGTCTCCAACAGGTCTCCCACTGGTCTACAACAGGTCTCCCACTAGTCTCCTGCTGGTCTCCTACTGGTCTCCTACTGGTCTCCTACTGGTCTCACACTGGTCTCCAACAGGTCTCACATTGGTCTCCAACAGGTCTCCCACTGGTCTCGTACTGGTCTCCTACTGGTCTAACACTGGTCTCCCAGTGGCCTCCCACTGGTATCCTACAGGTCTCCCACAGGTCTCCCACTGGTCTCCTACTGGTCTCCTACTGGTCTAACACTGGTCTCCCACTGGCCTCCCACAGGTCTCCCAGTGGCCTCCCACAGGTCTCCCACTGGCCTCCCACAGGTCTCCCAGTGGCCTCCCACAGGTCTCCCACTGGTCTCCCACAGGTCTCCCAGTGGTCTCCCACAGGTCTCCCACTGGCCTCCCACAGGTCTCCCAGTGGCCTCCCACAGTTCTCCCACTGGCCTCCCACTGGCCTCCCACAGGTCTCCCAGTGGCCTCCCACAGGTCTCCCACAGGTCTCCCAGTGGCCTCCCACAGGTCTCCCAGTGGCCTCCCACTGGCCTCCCACAGGTCTCCCAGTGGCCTCCCACTGGCCTCCCACAGGTCTCCCACTGGCCTCCCACAGGTCTCCCACAGGTCTCCCAGTGGTCTCCCACAGGTCTCCCACTGGCCTCCCACAGGTCTCCCACTGGCCTCCCACAGGTCTCCCACTGGCCTCCCACAGTTCTCCCACTGGCCTCCCACAGTTCTCCCACTGGCCTCCCACTGGCCTCCCACAGGTCTCCCAGTGGCCTCCCACAGGTCTCCCAGTGGCCTCCCACAGGTCTCCCACTGGCCTCCCACTGGCCTCTGACAGGTCTCCCACTGGCCTCCCACAGGTCTCCCACTGGCCTCCCACAGGTCTCCCACTGGCCTCCCACAGGTCTCCCACTGGCCTCCCACAGTTCTCCCACTGACCTCTGACAGGTCTCCCACTGGCCTCCCACAGGTCTCCCACTGGCCTCCCACAGGTCTCCCACTGGCCTCCCACAGTTCTCCCAGTGGCCTCCCACAGGTCTCCCACTGGCCTCTGACAGGTCTCCCACTGGCCTCCCACAGGTCTCCCACTGGCCTCCCACAGTTCTCCCACTGGCCTCCCACAGGTCTCCCACTGGCCTCCCACAGTTCTCCCACTGGCCTCCCACAGGTCTCCCAGTGGCCTCCCACAGGTCTCCCACTGGCCTCCCACAGTTCTCCCACTGGCCTCCCACAGGTCTCCCAGTGGCCTCCCACAGGTCTCCCACTGGCCTCCCACAGGTCTCCAACTGGCCTCCCACAGGTCTCCAGTGGGAAATGGTTGGACATGGTCGTATTTCACCATGGAGACACATGAATGTTGCCACTGACACAGACTCCCAGCTGATAGGTAGACGATGACAGACTGCTGATTTTCAGGATGAGGCGTCAGTGACTAATTCCTGGTTCATGCAGAGACGAGCAGAGCTGGCAGCACAGGAGCCTCATCTGCAAACACCCCCGCTGTCATGTCAGCTGTTTCTGGGTGGGAGTCTGAGTGTGAGCCCATCTGCTTGCAGTTAAACTGAGGAAGACTCATTAAGTGTGAGGAAGACGGATGATTCACGTGTTCACAGCTGGCGGCATGAAGCGAGTCGCAGCTGCTGGCAAGCAGCTCCATGATGGATGTCTAACAGCCATGAGTCTGTGTTTAATGTTTCCTTCTACCAGGATGATCCTCCAGTGAGGGGGGGGGGGATGACTTCACTGCTGCTGGCAGATGATCCCAGCAGCTGCAGGCCTGTGGTTCTGATCTATGAAGTTTTCCTCCAGCTTGATGGTTCACCCTGAAGAGCCTGGGAGCTGCTCTACCTCAGACCTAACTGGAGGAAAGCAGTGGAGCGGAAACAGATGTCAGGCAGGTAGACTGAGGCCATCTTCATCATGACCGTCCCATTTCAGGCCCACCTGGAACCTTCACCTGACTGCAGTCTGTCCATCAGCACCTCCTGCATCTCCAGCCTCTGCATCAGGTTGGAAAGATGCTGGACCATTCTGAAGAGAAGGAGACACTCCTTCTACCGAGCCTAGCTCTATGCATCCCAAACCTTAGGATGAGTGTTTAAAAGATTACAGATCTGGGTTCTCCTCAGAAAACATCCAGTTCAGCCTCTGTTCCAACTTGGTTTTATTTTTTATTAAGCTGGATTTCTTCCAACAAATCAAGTTTTTTTAAATGGATGAAGTGAATGATAAGTTTGATTGGACAGATAATAAAAACAGATTCCCAGAACCATCTCAGTAGAAGCATAAAGTTGCTACTGAGTTCCTGAGCATCCTGCTAACAGACGGGGCTGTGGGCGATCAGCAGATGGGATAATGGGAGAAAAACAGTCTCACTGGAATCTGGCTGTTTTAGGTAAACCAAAATTTAAACTGAATTTTTCTACATATTGAATTCCTTAAAATTAAATTTTATCTGTTTAAAATTCCCCTGCAAAAAATCAGCTGCAAAAAAATTGCCTGCAAAAAATTCATCTGCAAAAACATGTATGTGCAAAAAAATTCAGCTGCAAAAAAATTGCCTGCAAAAAATTCATCTGCAAAAACATGTATGTGCAAAAAATTCATCTGCAAAAAATATACCTGCAAAAAATTCATCTGCAAAAAATATACCTGCAAAAAATTCAGCTGAAAAAAAATTGCCTGCAAAAAATTCAGCTGCAAAATAAAAATTTCCCTGCAAAAAAATTCAGCTGCAAAAAATATACATGCAAAAAATTCACTGCAAAAAAAATTCACTGCAAAAAAAATTGCCTGCAAAAAATTCAGCTGCAAAAAAAATGCCTGCAAAAAATTCAGCTGCAAAAAAAAATGCCTGCAAAAAATTCATCTGCAAAAACATGTATGTGCAAAAAATTCAGCTGCAAAAAATATACCTGCAAAAAATTCAGCTGCAAAAAAATTGGCTGCAAAAAATTCAGCTGCAAAAAATATACATGCAAAAAATTCACTGCAAAAAAAAATTGCCTGCAAAAAATTCAGCTGCAAAAAAATGCCTGCAAAAAATTCAGCTGCAAAAACATATATGTGCAAAAAATTCAGCTGCAAAAAAATGCCTGCAAAAAATTCATCTGCAAAAACATGTATGTGCAAAAAATTCAGCTGCAAAAAATATACCTGCAAAAAATTCAGCTGCAAAAAAATTGGCTGCAAAAAATTCAGCTGCAAAAAAATGCCTGCAAAAAATTCAGCTGCAAAAACATGTATGTGCAAAAAATTCAGCTGCAAAAAAATGCCTGCAAAAAATTCAGCTGCAAAAACATGTATGTGCAAAAAATTCAGCTGCAAAAAATATACCTGCAAAAAATTCAGCTGCAAAAAAATTGCCTGCAAAAAATTCATCTGCAAAAACATGTATGTGCAAAAAATTCAGCTGCAAAAAATATACCTGCAAAAAATTCAGCTGCAAAAAAATTGCCTGCAAAAAATTCAGCTGCAAAAACATGTATGTGCAAAAAATTCAGCTGCAAAAAATATACCTGCAAAAATTCAGCTGCAAAAAAATTGCCTGCAAAAAATTCATCTGCAAAAACATGTATGTGCAAAAAATTCAGCTGCAAAAAATATACCTGCAAAAAATTCATCTGCAAAAACATGTATGTGCAAAAAATCCAGCTGCAAAAAAATTGCCTGCAAAAAATTCATCTGCAAAAACATGTATGTGCAAAAAATTCAGCTGCAAAAAATATACCTGCAAAAAATTCAGCTGCAAAAAAATTGCCTGAAAAAATTCAGCTGCAAAAAATATACATGCAAAAAATTCACTGCAAAAAAAAAATTGCCTGCAAAAAATTCAGCTGCAAAAAAAAATGCCTGCAAAAAATTCATCTGCAAAAACATGTATGTGCAAAAAATTCAGCTGCAAAAAATATACCTGCAAAAAATTCAGCTGCAAAAAAATTGCCTGCAAAAAATTCAGCTGCAAAAAAATGCCTGCAAAAAATTCAGCTGCAAAAAATATACCTGCAAAAAATTCAGCTGCAAAAAAATTGCCTGCAAAAAATTCATCTGCAAAAACATGTATGTGCAAAAAATTCAGCTGCAAAAAATATACCTGCAAAAAATTCAGCTGCAAAAACATGTATGTGCAAAAAATTCAGCTGCAAAAAATATACCTGCAAAAAATTCAGCTGCAAAAAAATTGCCTGCAAAAAATTCATCTGCAAAAACATGTATGTGCAAAAAATTCAGCTGCAAAAAATATACCTGCAAAAAATTCAGCTGCAAAAAAATTGCCTGAAAAAATTCAGCTGCAAAAAATATACATGCAAAAAATTCACTGCAAAAAAAAAAATTGCCTGCAAAAAATTCAGCTGCAAAAAAAAATGCCTGCAAAAAATTCATCTGCAAAAACATGTATGTGCAAAAAATTCAGCTGCAAAAAATATACCTGCAAAAAATTCAGCTGCAAAAAAATTGCCTGCAAAAAATTCAGCTGCAAAAAAATGCCTGCAAAAAATTCAGCTGCAAAAAATATACCTGCAAAAAATTCAGCTGCAAAAAAATTGCCTGCAAAAAATTCATCTGCAAAAACATGTATGTGCAAAAAATTCAGCTGCAAAAAATATACCTGCAAAAAATTCAGCTGCAAAAAGATGTATGTGCAAAAAATTCAGCTGCAAAAAATATACCTGCAAAAAATTCAGCTGCAAAAAGATGTATGTGCAAAAAATTCAGCTGCAAAAAATATACCTGCAAAAAATTCAGCTGCAAAAAAATTGCCTGCAAAAAATTCATCTGCAAAAACATGTATGTGCAAAAAATCCAGCTGCAAAAAATATACCTGCAAAAAATTCAGCTGAAAAAAAAATGCATGCAAAAAATTCAGCTGCAAAAACATGTATGTGCAAAAATTTCAGCTGCAAAAAAATTGCCTGCAAAAAATTCAGCTGCAAAAAAATTGCCTGCAAAAAATTCAGCTGCAAAATAAAAATTTCCCTGCAAAAAAATTCAGCTGCAAAAAAATAGAATGTAAAAGATTCAGCCTCGAAATAGTCTGCATAGAATTCGGCTGCAAAAAATTCACCTGCAAAAGTAGCTTGAAAAAAATTCTGCAAGAACTGTGACTGCGTTGACCTTTCAGCAAACTCAAGCCAAAGCAATCTATAGTCGATGCAGTCGAGCTGCTTCTAGCCAATGAAATGACCTCATTTGGTCAGAAAGAAAAGTTTGCCCCCGAACGCTTCTTCCGGATCAAACCAAGAGTCTTGGCAGACGGGGGTGCTGCAGTAGCTGTGATCGGCTCAGTTAGTTCACCCAGTCCCATTAGAAGCTCTAATGGCTGTCTGTTAGCAGCTAACTGACATTTTTGTTTTCAGATTTATTTAAGAAGAAAAACTCATTCAGCCAATGGTTGTGTCACGTGACCAAATGAGCTGATTTCATTGGCTAGAAGCTGCTCGACTAGATTGGTCTGGCTTGAGTTCACCAAAAGGTCAACATTAGCAGGTGAATTCTCACTGGATAAAAATACAGTGGTTAAAATACGCTGTTAAAAAAAAGTTTGTTTAAACTTTGGGGAACAAAAAAAGGCAGATTCCAATGGGACAGTTTTTCTTCCATACGGATCAGCTTCTGCATTCAGCACGGCTCTGATGAGGCTACAGAAGCTAAATGGACGCCCTGTCTTCTCTGCAGATGTTGCCAGAGTCTCATGAGGTGAAAACTATCAGCTTCCTGACAAAGAAGGCTGCTAATGCTGTGCCAGGCTTGGTGAGGACCTGCACATCAGCAGGGAGGTGACACGGCTTGTCTCTTCTCCTCTGAGGCGGCACTATGAATGAACTCCCAGCCAAACTCGCCTAGCGCCGTGTCATGCAGTTGAAGAAGAAGGACGGACCTGTCCTCTGTCCAATCAGCACCTGCCTGATATATTTGTGCTTTCCTGAGAATCCCAGAGAGGAGATCCTTCATCTCTGGTTTCTCTTTAAAGGTTTAGCTCTGAGGGGTAGGAAACTCCTGCTCGCTCTAACGGCCGCATGCCAGCATGAATCAGGACTGTCCATCATGGCCACAACACAGACCAGAGGCTCCGAGTCTAGACGGCTCCACCCAGACTGAGAGCAAAGCCCAGGTGTCTACTTAAGGGAGAAACATCTGGAAATATTATCATTATTATGTCACTTTAACATTATTCCAAAAAAAGTTGAAATCAATCCTCTGGACTTTGTTTCCAGGTTTGAAGACGTTTCTCTTCCATCCAGGAAGCTTTTTCAGTTCAAAATGTCAGAAATAGCGTTTAGTTCCAGGTTTTATCCAGCAGCCCAACAAAGCCTGGTTTTAGTTTAGAAAACATGCAAATAGAAACGGATGAACGGGTCCCCCCCTTTGGAATGGGGGTCATTTGGCTTCTTTGTTAGCCTGCAATGCCCCATACCTGTCTATGTCTCTGAAAGGGGGGTCGCCACTATAGTGCCATAACCACTATATAGGGCCCTATATAGTGGCGTAACCACTATATAGGGCCCTATATAGTGGCGTAACCACTATATAGGGCCCTATATAGTGGTTACGCCACTATATAGGGCCCTATATAGTGGCGTAACCACTATAGTGCCATAACCACTATATAGGGCCCTATATAGTGGTTATGGCACTATAGTGGTTACGCCACTATATAGGGCCCTATATAGTGGTCATTAGTAGGTGCTGTCCTTCCATCTCTAGGTCTGTCCTTTTTCACATCATCAGCAGTTCACCTAAAGAAGGCGGAACGTAACAGAAAAGGATTCAGACCAGGGGACCTTCTCTGTGGGAGCCTCCATGGTATCTGCTGTGGTGGCGTGGATCCATCTGGTGGCTGAAACCCAGAACCCCGGAACGTTTGCTCTGAAGGAGCCCCCGTTCACAGCGATTAACGACCTGGCTCTGCTAGCTGCTACCCGTGTCCTTCATACTCCCAGCTAACTCAGAAAGATTCGTTCCAAGGATGACCTCAGCCTGCTTCCATCTGCCTCAGGCCGCCAAGCTCTGAAGACAATCTACATCTACGTCTTATCTTTCCAAAGAGGTCATTGATGTTTCTATGTTCAAAAACTGTGGCCTTTTTCCTATAAAATATAATTTTGTGACCATTTGGAGTCTACAAACTACAGATGAGGATTAGGGCCACTGAAAAAAAAAAGTTAACTGATTTTTACATTTTATTTCAGTTTAATATGGGAAATGTCAGAATAATCTGAGAATTCTCAGAACACTCCAGGTCAGTTTTCTGCTAGAGGGACTCTAAATCTGTCCACATCCGGTCAGCGATGAGGTTAGGAAATCAAATATCATTGTTCCTATGTTCCTAACAGAGAACTTTGCTCTCAATCTGCAGGTTTACTAGTGGTTCCTAGAATTTCTAAAAGTAGAATGGGAGGCAGATCTTTTAGTTCTCAGGCTCCTCTCCTGTGGAACCAACTACCAGTTTTAGTCCGTGAGGCAGACACCCTGTCTACTTTTAAGGCTAGGCTTAAAACTTTCCTTTTTGATAAAGCTTCTAGTTAGAGTGGCTCAGGTTATCCTGATCTATCTCTATAGTTCTGCTGCTATAGGCTTAGACTGCTGGAGGACATAGGGACCCCTTTTTCATCATTCTGCTTCATTCTATCTCTGTTCTCCTATTCTGCAGAATCTGTTAGTTCAATCTCTAACCTTCTGCTCTCTCTGCTTTTTCTCATAGTAGCTTCATCTGGTCTGACCTCTTAACCTGATGCTGCTCAGGCTCCAGGCAGCGCCTCACACTCTTCTCTGATCTGATTGGCTGATGCTGGCCATCCCAGCGAGGAAACGAGCCGCTGTGGATCAGAGATCTCTGAGACAGGGGTTACTGTCAGAGAAACGGATACGTCCATGGAGACATCCTGTTAAACAGAATATCCAGGAACAGCTGTTTTCCCATGAAGCTTGCTCATTACTCACCGGCATAACTGAGTGATGATGTCCGTCTCGTCTTTCCCGCAGCTGTAACGCGCGGTTACTGTAAACATGGACGGACCTCCCAACGCGGAGCTCTCCTCTCTGTCTCCCTCCAGTTTAGGCTTCAATCCTACTTTTATATTTTTTGCCGCAAAGCAGGAAAGTTCCAGGTTCCTTTAAGAATATGCAGAACATGTGCTGATCATCAGAATGGACAAAACAGCGGGTGGTGTGGACAGCCTAGCTTAGCTCCCAATGTGAACATCAAACAGCGGGTTCTGCTTTAATATTCAGCTGAACGACAGCAGCAATCCCACATCCAACAGATGTTCTCCGTCAGTCAGAGGAGGCTTTAGTTCAATGACAGGCTAGCATGTCAGGAACCCTCCCCTCATCAGCAATGCTACATTTTGGGATAAACTCCCTCCCTCGCTGCCTTGTTTTGTGTCCGGAGCCATCATCCTAACCTGACCTGACCTCCTCTGGAAGGTTTGGAACCAGACTCTGAGTCCAAGAGACGGCGGCGTAATCTACCCCATCCTCACTGCGACCTAACCTGCTGATGCTACATAGCTGTATGTGTTTAATCTTTATGGAGTCCTTCTGTAATGAGAGTTTCCCAGCAGCTGGCACCCAGGTGCAGGCCTGCAGGCAGTTCTGAGACCTGAATCCCTGACTGCCACCAAGGAGATGGTGGACAGGAAATGACACGTTTCACCTGAAGAAAGGGAACCTCTGCAGCTCTGAAGGCTGATTTTTGGTTTTGGCACGTTTGGACGGAGAGGCTGCAGCTGCAGAAGGTTCTGGAATCCAGAGGAACCTGAGGGCCCCGTGGGCTAACAACTTTTAAACATTCAGAAAGAAAAAGATACTTTTTTAACACATATGCCATGTCAGCAAAGTGCTACCCTTTCTTCTAATATCGGCCATTTTTGATGCTTGACCTTCCAGTATCCAGAGCTAGCATGAGCTAGCATGAGCTAGCATGAGCTAGTATGAGCTAGCATGAGCTAGCGGTCGCATGAAGACACTTTAAACATAAAAAAAAAAAAACTTTTTAACACATAGAACCGTCTGTTCCACTGGTTTAACGCAACGCTAACACCCGCCATGTCAGCAAAGTGCTACCCTTTCTTCTAATATCGGCCATTTTGGATGCATGAACTTCCATTATCCAGAGCTAGCATGAGCTAGCGGTCGCATGAAGACACTTTAAACATTCAGAAAGAAACAGATACTTTTTAACACATATAACCATGTGTTCCACTGGTTTAACGCTACGCTAACACCCACCATGTCAGCAAAGTGCTACCCTTTCTTCTAATATCGGCCATTTTGGATGCATGAACTTCCAGTATCCAGAGCTAGCATGAGCTAGCGGTCGCATGAAGACACTTTAAACATTCAAAAAGAAAAAACACTTTTTAATACATAGAACCGTGTGTTCCACTGGTTTAACGCTACGCTAACACCCACCATGTCAGCAAAGTGCTACCCTTTCTTCTAATATCGGCCATTTTGGATTCATGACCTTCTGGTGGCCACAGCTAGCATGAGCTAGCGGTCACATGAAGACATTACCTCAAAGCTTGAAACTATAAGTGAAAATGAAAACAAGATTTCCTTCCTGAAAGGTTTGTATTTAGGCACCTTTAGCCGTTAGCTTATAAAGCTAACGTTATTAATGAGAGTGGCTAAGTTAAAGACGCTGAGAAAATAAAGGGTTTAGGTTTTTCATTAAAAAATCTTTTTTTTGGGAGTTTGTTGGAGACGAGCAGGACTGATCATGGACAACAGACAGCAGTTTTCCTGATAGCTTAACGCTTGGTAGCCATCTTTGGCTAAAGCGCTTCCCTTTGACTTTTAGCTTTAGCTTCCAGGTTCAGCATCATGCTCCATGACTGAGTCTCCATAGGAATCCTTTCAGGTCCAACAGCTGTACGTGACCCAGAAACTTACACCAGAAAGCCTGGAACCCAGCAGGTTTTTAAAGAACCAGGTTCTGCTCTGACCCACGATCTCACCATGAAGGGTTCTGGAGGTGGATCCAGGACCGGGTCTGGTTCCTCACAGAGAAACCGTCCGGGTCAGCCGGTCTGCACCAGCACGTTCTGAGCAAACAGCCTTCAGCCGCTTCCTGCACTCAGGATCGGTGTGTCTGGATGGAGGAGCAGGAGGAGGATCTGCCCTGCCCTCCGTCAGACTCCTCCCGCTGCGTCTCCTGCTTTCGCTCTAGCAGCTGCTGCTTCACTCCCTTCAGACTGGGGCTGAGGAAGCACTCTGGATCTGACCTCTCCTCCCGTTTTCCTCCCAGACGTCTCTAGTTTTCTCCCCCAGTTTTCCTCCCAGACGTCTCCGGTTTTCCTCCCAGACGTCTCCCGTTTTCCTCCCGGACGTCTCCGGCTCTCCTCTGTCCGGTTCTCCAGGCTTGTTTGAGGTCATAGCGACAGGATGGGTCAGGAGGAGCTGCCTGCAGGGAGGTTCCCAGTACTTTGAGGTGAGTGCTTCCTCATCTTGTCCTGCCGCTCCAGGCTCTGGTTTCTGTCTTCTCTCTCTGGTTAAATGGTGCATAAAATGTGATTCCAGGCAGACAGACTCAGACTTTCCAGGCACTCCAAGCAGCCCCCTCCCCACCTGCCGTCTGTGAGGATGAAGAGGGAGCACTGCACGCTGTGGCTCCTCCAGACTCTCCTGGTGCTCCTGCCCCCTGGGCTTCCTGCTCCCTGCCCCCGACCCTGCTCCTGCCCTCATCCGGCTGAGCTGCACTGCACGTTCCGCTCCCTCCTCTCCGTCCCAGGCGCCGTGTCCCGGCATGTGAAGCGCGTTAACTTGGGGTGAGGAAGGGATTCAGGGATCAGCGGAGGGTGTTTGTTCTGGTGATCCAGCTCTTCACTCTGCATGTTTTCAGGTTTAACAGCATCGGCCACATAGGGGTCGGCTCCCTGTCTGGGCTGAAGAAGCTGGAGCTGCTCATGGTCCACGGCAACAACATCCACTCTCTGCCTGATGGAGCCTTCAGGGACCTGGCATCACTTCAGGTACCGGCTGGAGAACTGGTTCTGATCCAGTAATCCTCCCTTTAAAGCTTTACTGGAGGAACCAGACCTTTAGTGAACCTCCATCAGTGTCTTCTGTTTTTCCACCATCAGGGTCGGGTCAGAGATGCTCCACATTCAAACACCTTTATTCAAAAACACGTTCAACACCAACTTTATTCTGTGTTGGATTATTTTACACAATAGATTCAATGATAGCTCGACAAATAAAGCTTAAATAACGCATCCATCCATCATTAGATGTGTGACTCCTGAAGAGTGGGAGCCATTGCAGAGCTCCAACACTCACCCAGGTCCATCAGGGGTCAAAGGTCAGACCTGCTGCTCTTATGTCTGTGGTCTTCAAACAACAGGAGGCACTTGGAGGAGGGACCCATGCTTTTCTCTCAGCAGGCAAACAGGTCTATAGAAGAATGAAAGACAAACATCCCGGGCCGTCACCAGGAACAAACACCAGGAACCGAAACCAGGAAACAACACTAGGAACCCACACCAGGAACCTACAACCGAAACCAACACCAGGAACAAACACCAGGAACCTACAACAGAAATCAACACCAGGAACCCACACCAGGAACCTACAACAGAAACCAACACCAGAAACCAACACCAGGAACCTACAACAGAAACTAACACCAGGAACAAACACCAGGAACTTACAACAGAAACTAACACCAGGAACAAACACCAGGAACCTACAACAGAAACTAACACCAGGAACAAACACCAGGAACCTACAACAGAAACCAACACCAGGAACCTACAATAGAAACCAACACTAGGAACCAACACCAGGATCCAACACCAGGAACCTACAACAGAAACTAACACCAGGAACAAACACCAGGAACCTACAACAGAAACTAACACCAGGAACAAACACCACACTGCAAAAACAATCCAGAAATAAGTAAAAAATGGCTTAAATTAAGTATATTTAGCCTTAATTTGAGCAGGTAAATAAGATGATTTGCCAATGGAATGAGTATTTTCACTCTTAAAATAAGATAGTTAGATAATATTTACTTGAAATAAGACGATAAAATAGTTTTTTCTTATTTTAAAAGGAAATTGTCTTGTTCCATTGGCAAAGTGTCTTACTTATCTCCTCAAATCAAGGAAAAACACACTTATTTTAAGAAAAAATAACTTATTGAGATTTATATTTTTTGCAGTGCAGGAACCTACAACAGAAACCAACACCAGGAACCTACAATAGAAACCAACACTAGGAACCAACACCAGGATCCAACACCAGGAACCTACAACAGAAACCAACACCAGGAACCAACACCAGGAACCTACAACAGAAACTAACACCAGGAACAAACACCAGGAACCTACAACAGAAACCAACAC
This sequence comes from Cyprinodon tularosa, assembly GCF_016077235.1. NCBI lineage: Eukaryota > Metazoa > Chordata > Actinopteri > Cyprinodontiformes > Cyprinodontidae > Cyprinodon > Cyprinodon tularosa. The sequence continues at coordinate 21,655 of NW_024038258.1, forward strand.
CCGGAACCAACACCAGGAACCTACAACAGAAACTAACACCAGGAACAAACACCAGGAACCTACAACAGAAACTAACACCAGGAACAAACACCAGGAACCTACAACAGAAACCAACACCAGGAACCTACAACAGAAACTAACACCAGGAACAAACACCAGGAACCTACAACAGAAACCAACACCAGGAACCTACAACAGAAACTAACACCAGGAACAAACACCAGGAACCTACAAAAGAAACTAACACCAGGAACAAACACCAGGAACCTACAAGAGAAACCAACACCAGGAACAAACACCAGGAACCTACAAGAGAAACCAACACCAGGAACCTACAATAGAATCCAACACTAGGAACCAACACCAGGATCCAACACCAGGAACCTACAACAGAAACCGACACCAGGAACCAACACCAGGAACCTACAACAGAAACCAACACCAGGAACCAAGGAACAAACAGCAGGAAGGAACACAAAGAACAAAAAAAAACAATCCCAGGAACCAACAGCAGGAAGGAACACCAGGAACTCAGAACCAACACCAGAAACCAACACCTAGATCAAACACCTGGAACCAAGGAACAACACCTGGAACCAAGGACCAACAACCGGAACCAAGGAACAACACAGCGAACCAACACCAGGGATCCCAAGAAAGAACCAAGGATCAACACCTAGAACCAACACCAGGGACTGAACCAGAAACCAACACTGGAACCAAGAACCAACACCATGAACGAAGCACAGACACCATAAACCAAGGAACGGCACAAGCAACCAAGGTAAAACACCAGGGACCAAAACCAGGGACTGACGTCAGGAACCAACACCAGGAACCAAGAACCAACACCAGGAATCATGAACCAACACCAGGAACCAAGGAACAACACCAGGGATCAACGGAAGGAACCAAGAACCAATACTCGGAACAAGGGACCAACAACAGTAACCAAGGAACTGCACAAGGAACCAAACAACACCAGGAACACTGACACAAGGAAAAACCATGAAGGACCAACACCATGAACCAACACTAGGATCCACCACCAGGAACCAAAAGCAAGGACTGAAAGCAAGGACCGACAACGGGGATCAACACCAGGGTTCAACACCAAGAACCAGAACCAAGGACAAACACCTGGAACCAAGGACCAATACGAGGAAACAACAAGAAGGACCAACACCAGGAACAAAGGACCAACACCAGGGTCAAAAACCAGGAACCAACACGAAGGACAAACACCATGAACCAACACCAAGGTCCACCACCAGGAACCAAAAGCAAGGACTGAAAGCAAGGACCGACAACGGGGAACAACACCAGGGTTCAACACCAAGACCCAGCACCAAGGACCAACACCTGGAACCAAGGACCAATACGAGGAAACAACAAGAAGGACCTACACCAGGAACCTACAATAGAAACCAACACTAGGAACCAACACCAGGATCCAACACCAGGAACCTACAATAGAAACCAACACTAGGAACCAACACCAGGATCCAAATCCAGGAACGTACAACAGAAACCAACACCAGGAACTAACACCAGGAACAAACACCAGGAACCTACAAAAGAAACTAACACCAGGAACAAACACCAGGAACCTACAAGAGAAACCAACACCAGGAACCTACAATAGAATCCAAAACTAGGAACCAACACCAGGATCCAACACCAGGAACCTACAACAGAAACCGACACCAGGAACCAACACCAGGAACCTACAACAGAAACCAACACCAGGAACCAAGGAACAAACAGCAGGAAGGAACACAAAGAACAAAAAAAAAAACAATCCCAGGAACCAACAGCAGGAAGGAACACCAGGAACTCACGAGCAACACCAGAAACCAACACCTAGATCAAACACCTGGAACCAAGGAACAACACCTGGAACCAAGGACCAACAACCGGAACCAAGGAACAACACCGCGAACCAACACCAGGGACTGAACCAGAAACCAACACTGGAACCAAGAACCAACACCATGAACGAAGCACAGACACCAGTAGACCAAGCGAACGCACAGGAACCAAGGAACAACACCAGGCGAACCAACACCAGGGACTGAACCAGGAAACCAAACGGAACAAGGAACAACACAGGACAAACCAACACCAGGAACTGAATGAACAAGCACAGGACACAATAACAACCAAGGCAGACCGACGAACAAACCAGGAACACAAGTAACCAACACACCAGGAACAAACACCAAGGAAACGAACCTAGACACCAGGAACAAACACAACCACAGGAAACACACACCAGAACCAGAACCAGAACCAACACAGGAACAACAACAGAACCAACACAGGCACCACAGGAACAAACAAAACAGCCAGGGGACAACGGAAAACCAGGAAACCAACAAGAAACAAAACAACACGGAACAAACCAGAAGGAACCAACACAGACACACAGAACACAGACAACACAGGAACCGAACACACAGGAAACCAAACACAGAACAACACCAAGGACCAACACAGGAACCAAAAGGAAAAAACAAGGCAACGACAACACAGGAGAACCAAAACCAGACAGAAACAACTAACAGCACAGGAAAAAACCAGGACCACACCAGGAAACCAAGGAAAACACCAGGAACCAACCAAGGACCAACACAGGAACCAAACACAGGATCACACCACCAGGAACCAAAACAAGGACAACAGCAAGGCACAACGGAACAAACAGGGTCAACACCAAGAACAGCACAAGGACAAACACCGGAACCCAAGGACCAATACAGGAAACAACAAGAAGGACCAACACAGGAACAAAGGACCAACCAGGGCAAAACAGGAACCAACACGAAGGACAACACATGAACCAACACAGGTCCACCAAGACCAACAAGCAGGAAGGACCAAACGGGAACAAACCAGTACCCAACCCAAGGACCAACTCCAGAAACCAAGGACCAACACAGGAAACCAAAACCAGGTAAAAAAAGTAACAACACCAGGACAAGGACAAACACAGGGAACCAAGAACACACAACAGGAACCAACACCAAGGACCAACACAGGGAACCAAGAACCAACACAGGAACAAAGGACCAACTCGGGAACCAAGAACCAACGCCAGAAACCAATGACCAACACAGGGAACCAAGAACCAACAGCAGGAACCAAAACCAGGAAACAATGACCAACGGCAGGAATAAATACCAAGGACTATCACCAGAGACCTACACCAAGAACCAACACCAGGAACCAAGAACCAACACCCGGAACCAAGGACCGACACCATAAACCAAGGACCAACACCTGGAACCAGTGGCCGACACCAGAAACCAAGGACCAACACAGGAAACCAAGAACCAACACCAGTAACCAACACCAAGGATCTGCACCAGGAACCAAGGAACAACACAGGGAACCAACAACCTACACCAGGAACCAATACCAGGGTTGGAACACCTGGAACCAACAACAAGAACCAATACCAAAGACCAAAACCAGGAACCAAGGTCCGACACCAGAAACCAAAGAGCAACACGTGGAACCAGGGGCCGACACCAGAAACCAAGGACAAACACAGGGAACCAAGAACCAACACCAAGGACCGACACCATGAACAAAGGAACAACACAGGGAGCCAACAACCTACACCAGGAACCAATACCAGGATTGGAACACATGGAACCAACAACAAGAACCAATACCAAAGACCAAAACCAGGAATGAAGGACCAACACCTGCAACCAACACCAGGAACCAAGGAACAACACAGGGAACCAAGAATAAACACCAGGAACCAATCCCCTGGACTAACACCAGAGACCAACACCAGGAACCAATACCAGGGTCGAACATCTGGAACCAACAATAAGAACCAATACGAAAGACCAAAACCAAGAATGAAGGACCAACACCAGGAACCAACACCAAGAACTAACACAGGGAACCAAGAACAAACACCAGGAACCAACAACAAGAACCAATACCAAAGACCAACACCAGGAACCAACACCAAGGACCAACACCGGTAACCAATGACCAACACCAAGGACCAACACCGGTAACCAATGACCAACACCAAGGACCTACACCGGTAACCAATGACCAACACCAAGGACCAACAGCGGTAACCAATGACCAACACCAAGGACCAACAGCAGAAATCAACAACAAGTACAAACACCAGGAGCCAAGGACCTACACAGGGAACTAAGAACCAACACCACGGACCAACCCCAAGACCCGACACCAGGAACCAACACCAGGGCCCAAAACCGGATCAATGGACCGGTGCTGTTCAGACCCGACTAATGGACCGGTGCTTCCGGTCTCTGAATGGATCAGTCCCCCCCCTTTTGATGTGTTAAGTAGGGCTGCTGATCTCAGCCCAACAAGGTTCTGGATCTGAAACGGAGATAACCTCTGACTGTGAACATGGTGACCCTTAAATGGATGAGATCCACATCTACCTGCTTTCTGGGGCGTTGATGTGTTGTTTTTTTTGGTCATTTCTTGTTTTAGCATTAGTCTGCTGTGGCTCAGCAGCTCTACTTCATGGTTCAGTATAGATCTAAACCTAGACAGGCTGCTGCGACCACTCCTAGCATCAGGTAGACCGTCTGGTGAAGGTCTATGTGCTCCTTCCCAGCAGGTCTTTATTAGCTGGGCTGTTTTATTGATACTGACAGATTCCAGATGATTTCTCACTATGCCGTTAGCCCATTTAATTATTTTCTTTTTCATTCAAGTCATGTTTCCATGGTCTGTTTGATTACTTTTAATGACGGGACCAGTTGGGTTGCTGGAAACATCTGCTGTAAAGGTTCCTGTAATGACTCCAGTAGTTACACACCTTCTCTGTTCTGACTCCCACCTTGATGATGTTGTGGATCATTTTGAAACCTCTCTGTTTTTCAGATGATGAAGATGAGCTACAACAAGTTAAAGGAGATTAACCGGCGCACGTTCCACGGCCTGTGGTCCTTGTCCAGGTTGCATCTGGATCACAACCAGCTGGAACTCATCCATCCGGACGCCTTCCAGGGACTCACCTCCTTACGCTTCCTGCAGCTGGAGGGAAACCGCCTTCAACAGCTGCACGCCACCACCTTCAGAACCTTCGCGCTCAGGGACCAGTTCTACATCTCCACGCTGCGACACCTCCACCTGTCTGACAACGGACTCACGTCGCTGCCCTCCCAGCTGCTGGGGACCATGCCCCACCTCGAGAGCCTGTACCTCCATGGTAACCCGTGGACCTGCGACTGTGGCATGAGCTGGTTCCACGACTTGGAAAAAGATTCACCAGGTGAGATTTCTGTGTCCCCTGTATGCACTGAACTGGGCTTCCCTTTTGGGGGAATTCCAGTTCCCTTTGGGGGAAGACCAGTTCCCTTTTGGGGGAAGTACAGTTCTCTCACTCTAACTGTTCTTCTCTGTGCTTCTCCAGGGGTTCTGAAATGTAAAAAGGACCGAGACCTCCCAGGTGGCCAGCTGTGTCCTTCATGCTCCTCTCCCAGACCTCTGAAGGACACTGACCTCCATGCTGCTGCTCCCCTGGTCTGCAGCAGCCCTGTCATCAGCCTCCTTCATGGAACGTCACCTCCACCGGAGTCAGAGCGTCAGATGCTGACCTCCAAGGACTTTAAGGACCCAATAGGTAACATATCTATGGGCCTCTCAGATGAACATGGGAACAAGTTAGATCTGGAGTGCAGTGTAGATGAGCTGCAAGAACCGTCCAAGGTGAGCTGGGAGCAGGTCAGCAAGCTCCAGCTACTGGCCAATGTCAGCCTCTCAGTGGAGCTGCAGTGCGCCGTAGACAGGAAGAAATACGAGCAGCTGTGGAAAGCAATCGCTTACTACAGCAACGTCCCCGCCCATCTGAAACGGGGCCCCGCCCTGACCAAAGACCCTGAGCTGGCCTATGCGTACGAGCAGGATTCTGAGCTGGATGCCGGGTACTACACAGGGCTAAAAGTCCAAATGTGGGCACGGCCCGCATGGCTGATGCAGCCGTCTGTGGAGCTACAGCTGAACCGTGCTGAGTCATCAATCAGAACGGTGATCCTCGCTCTCAGGACCACCCTCTCAGAATTGGTGGAAACGGAGCAGCAGCAGAGACTGGGCAGGACCTGGGTTATGATCGATTCCACAAACAGGACTCGTAAAGTTATGAGTGCAATCCTTGGAAGTCCCAGTGAAATGTTCTGTAACGTTCGGAGCTCCGACCCGGCGGAAATCCGGTGGACGCTGCCAGATGGCTCAGAACTGGCCAGCCCTTACAGCGGTCCTGGAAACAGAGTCTCCGTCTCCAGGGATGGACAGCTGCGAATCAAAGCTGTTACCCACAGTGACACCGGAACTTTCTACTGCATGGCCAAGGTTCCTGGAGATGTCGCCGTGCTTTCCTTCTACCTGTCCGTCCAGGAGTCCTCCAGTCCCCCACCAGGAGACGACACCTCCGCCGTTTCAATGGAGGAGTTTGCGGGAAACCCCATTTCTATGGACTGCCCTGCATCCAGCTCCCCGGATGCTGAGATAAACTGGATTCTTCCAAGCAGCCAAATAGTCCACTCCCAAGACAATTCCTCCAAAGCCTTGGTGCATTTTAATGGTTCTCTTCATATCTCCAAGACTCAGGTATCAGACAGCGGGTACTACAAATGCGTAGCTATAAATCAGCATGGCGCAGACACTATGGTGAAAAAGGTCAGTATTGTCAGACGCAGCGGCCTGATCAGACCTTTACGCAGGTTTCCAGTGAGACCACAGTCGGCCTCAGGAGTTAGCACACAGGTCAAAATCCCCACGGAGAACGCAGAGGAAGCATCGGGCGACGTTGATGCGTCTACGATACGCCACCGCATCAGTGGAGTCAGGAGGAGAATCCCAGGGAATCTAGCCCCAGGGAGAAAGGGGATTCATCCTTCCAGAAGCACCTGGCAAAGGCGGACGATGCTACGGGGGTCGCACACTGAAAACCAGAATGGTTCAGCTGAGAACAGAAGGAGGATTCATCTGTCCAAAAGCAAAATCGACCCAAAGAAATGGGCGCACATCCTGGCTAAGGCCAGGGAGCGGGATGCTGTGAGCCCACTTCCTGCTTCCTATCCAACAAAGATTGAAAAAGCCCTGACGACCGAGTCATTGAAAACTCCTGACAAGTCATCAGATGGCGTGACTGTACATGATAGCGAGGATCAGCAATACCTCCCTGAACAGTCCACAGAACCACAAATCAAGGAATTCCCCCCTCATGGGGAGGATGATCATGTGACAACTGAACCTTACAGTGAGCGAGGCGCCGCTAATAACAGCAGACACCTCACTACAGCACCCCATCCCACAGAGAGTGCTTACACTGCACAGCGCACGACCCAACACACAGAGCCAAACCTGGTCACGAGTTCAGATGGTGGGTTCTCACTCCCCCAGACCACATCTGTTCCCCCGCACGGCATCACAATCAGCCAGCCCAGCGCGCGCACAGCCAGCGGCAGCACGGTCCAAACAGCTGACCCCTCTGAGGGAAGGCAGAGCGGGGCCGAGCCGGATGATGTCATCAGCTCCATAAATCACAGATTCTCATTGGAAAGTCAGACGAATTCTGTAAAGAGAGAGGGAAGTGGAAACTATCTGGGGGAGACATCGACTCTGTCACAGTTTGAACCCAAGGACGCCACAGAGTCACGTTCTGAAGTCGAACCATCGAAGTCACCTTCAACGGCTCCTAAGCCTCCCGGTAGAAGAAAGTCGGAGTCTAAGAGGCGGCCAGTCGGCTCCAAAAGACGAAACGGCGGCCGGAGAAAAAGGCCAAACAGGAAGAAAGAAAAGCTGGACGCCTCTAATACCATCAGACCTGCAGCCAAGGCCTCCATTTCTGAGCTAAACACAGAACAGCCCCGAGTTACAGTCGGTTCAAGCAGCGCCGTTCCATCCACAGGGAGCCAAGCTGCGTCATCAAGCAGACTGAGTCATAAAGAAAGCTCAGTCCTCAGGCAGAACCACAAGGCGCTCACAGAGACTTTCCCACTCCCAGAGACAAAGGACGGCCGTCTACTCCTGCCAAGAGCGTCATGGCAGAGCTCTACAGCCGCACCGTCACTTCCAGCTTTGACTCATGGAAACAGCATGCTGGGGACTGCAGACACTTTAGAGGACAGCTTTGAAACCAGCTTTACAACAGAACCAGCACCTCTGCTGCACTACGACAGTCTCACTGGCCGTTACGACTCTTTGACAGAATTGCAAAGGGTCCATCAGGCAACTGGGATGGAAACCTCAACGCAGCCTTACCAGTTTACCTCAACTGCTTCATCCACGGCGGGCGGTCAGAAGGCAGCTTCCAGGGAAACTTCCAGAGGAATACTGTCAACTTCCAGGAGGCTTCCCAAGCATCGGAACCACAGCTCTGGTCAGAAGGAGGTAACCAAGACGGATTTAACGCCCAGAGAAAACCAGCAGACGTCACTGAATGCTTGGACAGACGTTATGAGAAGCTTGGAAACAGCTGTAGCTTCCATTACCTCAACACTGCCTCCACGTGTTTTACTTCCTCACTCACATCGTCAATCTAAATCCCAAGACACAACAATCGCAGGAAGAGACGTCATCACCTCGAACTTCCATCCTACAACCTTCCCAACGAATCACAAGCCGTCTAACACCAGTCCAGCCGTTCAAGTGTTGACATCTATCCCTCCACCCACCGTGGTCTCACCTACGCCATTTCAGAGGACACCAGTTCGTCCGCAGGGGTCCACACAGGAAGAGTGGACACCTGTTCGTCCGCAGGGGTCCACCCAGGAGGAGCGGACCCCTGTTCGTCTGCAGGTGTCCACACAGGAGGAGGGGACACCTGTTCATCCGCAGGGGTCCAAAAAAGAGGATAGGACACTTGTGTCCACACAGGAGGAGCGGACACCTGTTCGTCCGCAGGGTTCCACACAGGAGGAGGGGACACCTGTTTGTCCGCAGGTGACCACACAGGAGGAGGGGACACCTGTTCGTCTGCAGGTGTCCACACAGGAGGAGGGGACACCTGTTCATCCGCAGGGGTCCAAAAAAGAGGATAGGACACTTGTGTCCACACAGGAGGAGCGGACACCTGTTCGTCCGCAGGGTTCCACACAGGAGGAGGGGACACCTGTTTGTCCGCAGGTGACCACACAGGAGGAGGGGACACCTGTTCATCCGCAGGGGTCCAAAAAAGAGGATAGGACACTTGTGTCCACACAGGAGGAGAGGACACCTGTTCATCCGCAGGTGACCTCACAGGAGGAGGGGACACCTGTTCGTCCACAGATGACCACACAGGAGGAGCAGACACCGGTTCGTCTGCAGGCGACCACACAGGAGGAGAGGACACTTGTGTCCACACATGAGGAGGGGACACCTGTTCATCCGCAGGGGTCCACACAGGAAGAGGGGACACCTGTTCGTCCGCAGGGGTCCACACAGGAGGATGGGACACCTGTTCGTCCGCAGATGACCATACAGGAGGAGCGGACACCTGTTCGTCCGCAGGGGTCTACACAGGAGGATGGGACACCTGTTCGTCCACAGATGACCACACAGGAGGAGGGGACACCTGTTCGTCCGCAGGGGTCCACACAGCAGGATGGGACACCTGTTCGTCCGCAGACGACCATACAGGAGGAGCGGACACCTGTTCGTCCCCAGGGGTCCACACAGGAGGATGGGACACCTGTTCGTCCACAGATGACCACACAGGAGGAGGGGACACCGATTCGTCCACAGATGACCATACAGGAGGAGTGGACACCTGTTCGTCCCCAGGGGTCCACACAGGAGGATGGGACACCTGTTCGTCCACAGATGACCACACAGAAGGAGGGGACACCGATTCGTCCGCAAATGACCACACAGGAGGAGGGGACACCTGTTCGTCCCCAGGGGTCCACACAGGAGGAGGGGACACCTGTTCGTCCGCAGGTGTCCACAAAGGAGGAGCGGACCCCTGTTCGTCCACAGATGACCACACAGGAGGAGGGTACACCTGTTCGTCCGCATGTGTCCACACAGGAGGAGCGGACACCTGTTCGTCCGCAGGTCACCACACATGAGGATAGGACACTTGTGTCCACACAGGAGAAGGAGACACCTGTTCATCCACAGGTGACCACACAGGAGGAGGGTACACCTGTTCGTCCGCATGTGTCCACACAGGAGGAGCGGACACCTGTTCGTCCGCAGGTCACCACACATGAGGATAGGACACTTGTGTCCACACAGGAGAAGGAGACACCTGTTCATCCGCAGGTGACCTCACAGGAGGAGGGGACACCTGTTCATCCGCAGGTAACCTCACAGGAGGAGCGGACACCTGTTAATCCGCAGGTCACCACACATGAGGATAGGACACTTGGGTCCACACAGGAGAAGGAGACACCTGTTCATCCGCAGGTGACCACACAGGAGGAGGGGACACCTGTTCATCAGCAGATGTCCACACAGGATGAGCAGACACTTGGCCACACATCCAATCAGAGGGGAAAGCCGAGGATAACAACAGATCGTTCCCAGACGATCACCGTGCGAACAGGAGCAGATGCTCAGCTTCCATGTGATACCAAAGGCCAGCCGATGCCTTTCCTGTCCTGGACCAAGGCTTCCAGCGGTAAGAATCATCCCACACAGAGCTATGCCTCATGTTTACCCCTGCTGTTTAAAAAACACACAACCAATCAAATGAAGCACTATGATGTAGTATTCAGGCCAGGCTATTGACTTTTAAATTTGTTTTATTTTGAGAATAAAGTCGTAACATTACGAGAATTAAGTAATTATTTTACCGTAATAAAGTCGTTCTCTTACGAGAATAAAGTTGTAACATTACGCGAATAAAGTCGTAACTTTACAAAAATAAAATCATAACATTACGAGAATAAAGTTGTAAAATTACAAAATAAATTCATAACATTACGAGAATAAAGTAGTTCTATCATGAGAAAAAAGTCGTTACATTATAAAAATGAAGTCATAACATTACAAGAATAAAGTCGTAACATTATGAGAATAATGTTATGACTTTATTCTCATAAAGTGAGGCTACCTCAGTGAGGTAGTCTCAGTGGGGTAGCCTCAGTGAGTTAGCCTTAGTGAGCTAGCGTCAGTAGGGTAGCCTCAGTGAGTTAGCCTCAGTGGGGTAACCTCAGTGAGGTAGCCTCTGTGAGTAGCCTCAGTGGGGTAACCTCAGTGAGGTAGCCTCAGTGAGGTAGGCCCAGTGAGGTAGCCTCAGTGAGCTAGCCTCAGTGGGGTAGCCTCAGTGGGGTAGCCTCAGTGGGTAGCCTCAGTGAGTTAGCCTTAGTGAGGTAGCCTCAGTGAGGTAGCCTCAGTGGGGTAGTCTCAGTGAGTTAGCCTTAGTGAGGTAGCCTCAGTGGGGTAGCCTCAGTGAGTTAGCCTTAGTGAGGTAGCCTCAGTGAGTTAGCCTTAGTGAGGTAGCCTCAGTGGGGTAGTATCAGTGAGTTAGCCTTAGTGAGGTAGCCTCAGTGAAGTAGCCTCAGTGAGTTAGCCTTAGTGAGGTAGCCTCAGTGAGGTAGCCTCAGTGCGGTAGTATCAGTGAGTTAGCCTTAGTGAGGTAGCCTCAGTGAGGTAGCCTCAGTGGGATAATCTCAGTGAGGTAGTCTCAGTGAGTTAGCCTTAGTGAGCTAGCGTCAGTAGGGTAGCCTCATTGAGGTAGCCTCAGTGGGGTAACCTCAGTGATGTAGCCTCAGTGGGGTAACCTCAGTGAGGTAGCCTCAGTGAGGTAGTCTCAGTGGGGTAGCCTCAGTGAGTTAGCCTTAGTGAGCTAGCGTCAGTAGGGTAGCCTCAGTGAGTTAGCCTCAGTAAGGTAGCCTCAGTGAGGTAGCCTCTGTGAGTAGCCTCAGTGGGGTAACCTCAGTGAGGTAGCCTCAGTGAGGTAACCTCAGTGAGGTAACCTCAGTGAGGTAGTCTCAGTGAGGTAGCCTCAGTGAGGAAGCCTCAGTGAGGTAGCCTCAGTGGGTAGCCTCAGTGGGGTAGCCTCAGTGAGGTAGCCTCAGTGAGGTAGTCTCAGTGAGTTAGCCTTAGTGAGCTAGCATCAGTAGGGTAGCCTCAGTGAGTTAGCCTCAGTAAGGTAGCCTCAGTGGGTTAGTCTTAATGAGGTAGCCTCAGTAAGGTAGTCTCAGTGAGTTAGCCTTAGTGAGCTAGCATCAGTAGGGTAGCCTCAGTGAGTTAGCCTCAGTAAGGTAGCCTCATTGAGGTAGCCTCAGTGGGGTAACCTCAGTGATGTAGCCTCAGTGGGGTAACCTCAGTGAGGTAGCCTCAGTGAGGTAGTCTCAGTGGGGTAGCCTCAGTGAGTTAGCCTTAGTGAGCTAGCGTCAGTAGGGTAGCCTCAGTGAGTTAGCCTCAGTAAGGTAGCCTCAGTGAGGTAGCCTCTGTGAGTAGCCTCAGTGGGGTAACCTCAGTGAGGTAGCCTCAGTGGGGTAACCTCAGTGAGGTAGCCTCAGTGAGGTAGGCCCAGTGAGGTAGCCTCAGTGAGCTAGCCTCAGTGGGGTAGCCTCAGTGGGGTAGCCTCAGTGGGTAGCCTCAGTGAGTTAGCCTTAGTGAGGTAGCCTCAGTGAGGTAGCCTCAGTGTGGTAGTCTCAGTGAGTTAGCCTTAGTGAGGTAGCCTCAGTGGGGTAGCCTCAGTGAGTTAGCCTTAGTGAGGTAGCCTCAGTGAGTTAGCCTTAGTGAGGTAGCCTCAGTGGGGTAGTATCAGTGAGTTAGCCTTAGTGAGGTAGCCTCAGTGAAGTAGCCTCAGTGAGTTAGCCTTAGTGAGGTAGCCTCAGTGAGGTAGCCTCAGTGCGGTAGTATCAGTGAGTTAGCCTTAGTGAGGTAGCCTCAGTGAGGTAGCCTCAGTGGGGTAATCTCAGTGAGGTAGTCTCAGTGAGTTAGCCTTAGTGAGCTAGCGTCAGTAGGGTAGCCTCAGTGAGGTAGCCTCACTGAGTTAGCCTGGGTGAGGTAGCCTCAGTGGAGTAGTCTCAGTGGGTAGCCTTGGTGGGGCATAATGTCGTAACATTATAAAAATAAAGTCGTAACATTATGAGAATAAAGTTATGACTTTATTCTCATAAAGTGAGGCTACCTCAGTGAGGTAGTCTCAGTGAGGTAGTCTCAGTGAGTTAGCCTCAGTGAGTTAGCCTCATTAAGGTAGCCTCAGTGGGGTAGCCTCAGTGAGGTAGCCTCAGTGAGGTAGCCTTAGTGAGCTAGTGTCAGTAGGGTAGCCTCAGTGAGATAGCCTCAGTGAGTAGCCTCGGTGGGGTAGCCTCAGTGAGGTAGCCTCAGTGAGCTAGCCTCAGTGAGGTAACCTCAGTGAGGTAACCTCAGTGAGGTAGTCTCAGTGAGGTAGCCTCAGTGAGGAAGCCTCAGTGAGGTAGCCTCAGTGGGTAGCCTCAGTGGGGTAGCCTCAGTGAGGTAGCCTCAGTGAGGTAGTCTCAGTGAGTTAGCCTTAGTGAGCTAGCATCAGTAGGGTAGCCTCAGTGAGTTAGCCTCAGTAAGGTAGCCTCAGTGGGTTAGTCTTAATGAGGTAGCCTCAGTAAGGTAGTCTCAGTGAGTTAGCCTTAGTGAGCTAGCATCAGTAGGGTAGCCTCAGTGAGTTAGCCTCAGTAAGGTAGCCTCATTGAGGTAGCCTCAGTGGGGTAACCTCAGTGATGTAGCCTCAGTGGGGTAACCTCAGTGAGGTAGCCTCAGTGAGGTAGGCCCAGTGAGGTAGCCTCAGTGAGCTAGCCTTAGTGGGGTAGCCTCAGTGAGGTAGCCTCAGTGAGGTAACCTCAGTGAGGTAGCCTCAGTGAGGTAGCGTCAGTAGGGTAGCCTCAGTGAGTTAGCCTTAGTGAGGTAGCCTCAGTGGGGTAGCCTCAGTGAGGTAGCCTCAGTGAGTTAGCCTCAGTGAGGTAACCTCAGTGAGGTAGCCTCAGTGAGCGATCCTCAGTGGGGTAGCCTCAGTGAGGTAACCTCAGCGAGTTAGCCTTAGTGAGGTAGCCTCAGTGGGGTAGCCTCAGTGAGGTAGCCTCAGTGAGTTAGCCTCAGTGAGGTAGTCTCATTGAGGTAGCCTCAGTGAGTTAGCCTTAGTGAGGTAGCCTCAGTGGGGTAGCCTCAGTGAGGTAGCCTCAGTGAGGTAGCCTCAGTGCGGTAGTCTCAGTGAGGTGGCCTTAGTGAGGTAGCCTCAGTGGGGTAGCCTCGGTGGGGTAGCCTCAGTGGGGTAGTCTCAGTGAGCTAGCCTTAGTGAGGTAGCCTTAGTGAGGTAGCCTCAGTGCGGTAGCCTCAGTGGGGTAGCCTCAGTGAGTTAGCCTCAGTGAGGTAGCCTCAGTGCGGTAGTCTCAGTGAGGTAGCCTCAGTGAGGTAGGCCCAGTGAGGTAGCCTCACTGAGCTAGCCTCAGTGAGGTAACCCCAGTGAGGTAGCCTCAGTGAGTTAGCCTCAGTGGGGTAGCCTCAGTGAGGTAGCCTCAGTGAGGTAACCTCAGTGAGGTAGCCTCAGTGAGGTAGCCTCAGTGAGGTAGCCTCAGTGAGGTAGCGTCAGTAGGGTAGCCTCAGTGAGTTAGCCTTAGTGAGGTAGCCTCAGTGGGGTAGCCTCAGTGAGGTAGCCTCAGTGAGTTAGCCTCAGTGAGGTAACCTCAGTGAGGTAGCCTCAGTGAGGTAGCCTCAGTGAGCTATCCTCAGTGGGGTAGCCTCAGTGAGGTAGCCTCAGTGGGGTAGCGTCAGTAGGGTAGCCTCAGTGAGTTAGCCTTAGTGAGGTAGCCTCAGTGGGGTAGCCTCAGTGAGCTAGCCTCAGTGAGGTAGCCTCAGTGAGGTAGCTTCAGTGAGGTAGTCTCAGTGGGGTAGCCTCAGTGAGGTAGCCTCAGTGAGCTACCCTCAGTGAGGTAGCCTCAGTGAGGTAGCCTCAGTGAGCTAGCCTCAGTGAGGTAGCCTCAGTGGGGTAGCCTCAGTGGGGTAGCCTAGGTGGAGTAGCCTCAGTGAGCTAGCCTCAGTGAGGTAGCCTCAGTGAGGTAGCCTCAGTGAGGTAGCCTCAGTGAGCTAGCCTCAGTGAGGTAGCCTCAGTGAGGTAGCCTCAGTGAGCTAGCCTCAGTGAGCTAGCCTCAGTGAGGTAGCCTCAGTGAGGTAGCCTCAGTGGGTAGTCTCAATGAGGTAGTCTCAGTGAGTTAGCCTTAGTGAGGTAGCCTCAGTGGGGTAGTCTCAGTGAGTTAGCCTTAGTGAGGTAGCCTCAGTGAGGTAGCCTCAGTGAGGTAGCCTCAGTGAGGTAGCCTCAGTGAGGTAGCTTCAGTGAGGTAGCCTCAGTGAGCTAGCCTCAGTGAGGTAGCCTCAGTGAGGTAGCCTCAGTGAGGTAGCCTCAGTGAGCTAGCCTCAGTGAGGTAGCCTCAGTGAGCTAGCCTCAGTGAGGTAGCCTCAGTGAGGTAGCCTCAGTGAGCTAGCCTCAGTGAGGTAGCCTCAGTGAGGTAGCCTCAGTGAGGTAGCCTCAGTGAGCTAGCCTCAGTGAGCTAGCCTCAGTGAGGTAGCCTCAGTGAGGTAGCCTCAGTGAGGTAGCCTCAGTGAGCTAGCCTCAGTGAGGTAGCCTCAGTGAGCTAGCCTCAGTGAGGTAGCCTCAGTGAGGTAGCCTCAGTGGGTTAGTCTTAATGAGGTAGCCTCAATGGGGTAGTCTCAGTGAGTTAGCCTTAGTGAGGTAGCCTCAGTGAGGTAGCCTCAGTGGGGTAGCCTCAGTGAGGTAGCCTCAGTGAGGTAGCCTCAGTGAGGTAGCTTCAGTGCGGTAGCCTCAGTGAGGTAGCCTCAGTGAGGTAGCTTCAGTGAGGTAGTCTCAGTGGGGTAGTCTCAGTGAGGTAGCCTCAGTGAGCTAGCCTCAGTGAGGTAGCCTCAGTGAGGTAGCCTCAGTGAGGTAGCCTCAGTGAGCTAGCCTCAGTGAGGTAGCCTCAGTGAGGTAGCCTCAGTGAGCTAGCCTCAGTGAGCTAGCCTCAGTGAGGTAGCCTCAGTGAGGTAGCCTCAGTGAGGTAGCCTCAGTGAGCTAGCCTCAGTGAGGTAGCCTCAGTGAGCTAGCCTCAGTGAGGTAGCCTCAGTGAGGTAGCCTCAGTGGGTTAGTCTTAATGAGGTAGCCTCAATGGGGTAGTCTCAGTGAGTTAGCCTTAGTGAGGTAGCCTCAGTGAGGTAGCCTCAGTGGGGTAGCCTCAGTGAGGTAGCCTCAGTGAGGTAGCCTCAGTGAGGTAGCCTCAGTGAGGTAGCTTCAGTGCGGTAGCCTCAGTGAGGTAGCCTCAGTGAGGTAGCTTCAGTGAGGTAGTCTCAGTGGGGTAGTCTCAGTGAGGTAGCCTCAGTGAGCTAGCCTCAGTGAGGTAGCCTCAGTGAGGTAGCCTCAGTGAGCTAGCCTCAGTGAGGTAGCCTCAGTGAGGTAGCCTCAGTGAGGTAGCCTCAGTGAGCTAGCCTCAGTGAGCTAGCCTCAGTGAGCTAGCCTCAGTGAGCTAGCCTCAGTGAGCTAGCCTCAGTGAGGTAGCCTCAGTGAGCTAGCCTCAGTGAGCTAGCCTCAGTGAGGTAGCCTCAGTGAGGTAGCCTCAGTGAGGTAGCCTCAGTGAGCTAGCCTCAGTGAGGTAGCCTCAGTGAGCTAGCCTCAGTGAGGTAGCCTCAGTGAGGTAGCCTCAGTGGGTTAGTCTTAATGAGGTAGCCTCAATGGGGTAGTCTCAGTGAGTTAGCCTTAGTGAGGTAGCCTCAGTGAGGTAGCCTCAGTGGGGTAGCCTCAGTGAGGTAGCCTCAGTGAGGTAGCCTCAGTGAGGTAGCTTCAGTGCGGTAGCCTCAGTGAGGTAGCCTCAGTGAGGTAGCTTCAGTGAGGTAGTCTCAGTGGGGTAGTCTCAGTGAGGTAGCCTCAGTGAGCTAGCCTCAGTGAGGTAGCCTCAGTGAGGTAGCCTCAGTGAGCTAGCCTCAGTGAGGTAGCCTCAGTGAGGTAGCCTCAGTGAGGTAGCCTCAGTGAGCTAGCCTCAGTGAGCTAGCCTCAGTGAGGTAGCCTCAGTGAGGTAGTCTCAGTGAGCTAGCCTCAGTGAGGTAGCCTCAGTGAGCTAGCCTCAGTGAGGTAGCCTCAGTGGGTTAGTCTTAATGAGGTAGCCTCAATGGGGTAGTCTCAGTGAGTTAGCCTTAGTGAGGTAGCCTCAGTGAGGTAGCCTCAGTGAGGTAGCCTCAGTGAGGTAGCCTCAGTGAGGTAGCTTCAGTGCGGTAGCCTCAGTGAGGTAGCCTCAGTGAGGTAGCTTCAGTGAGGTAGTCTCAGTGGGGTAGTCTCAGTGAGGTAGCCTCAGTGAGCTAGCCTCAGTGAGGTAGCCTCAGTGAGGTAGCCTCAGTGAGCTAGCCTCAGTGAGGTAGCCTCAGTGAGGTAGCCTCAGTGAGGTAGCCTCAGTGGGGTAGCCTCAGTGGGGTAGCCTAGGTGGAGTAGCCTCAGTGAGCTAGCCTCAGTGAGGTAGCCTCAGTGAGGTAGCCTCAGTGAGCTAGCCTCAGTGAGGTAGCCTCAGTGAGGTAGCCTCAGTGAGCTAGCCTCAGTGAGGTAGCCTCAGTGAGGTAGCCTCAGTGGGGTAGTCTCAATGAGGTAGCCTCAGTAGGTTAGTCTTAATGAGGTAGCCTCAATGGGGTAGTCTCAGTGAGTTAGCCTTAGTGAGGTAGCCTCAGTGAGGTAGCCTCAGTGAGGTAGCTTCAGTGAGGTAGTCTCAGTGGGGTAGTCTCAGTGAGGTAGCCTCAGTGAGCTAGCCTCAGTGAGGTAGCTTCAGTGAGGTAGTCTCAGTGGGGTAGTCTCAGTGAGGTAGCCTCAGTGGGGTAGCCTCAGTGAGGTAGCCTCAGTGAGCTAGCCTCAGTGAGGTAGCCTCAGTGAGGTAGCCTCCGTGAGGTAGCTTTAGTGAGGTAGTCTCAGTGGGGTAGCCTCAGTGAGGTAGCCTCAGTGAGCTAGCCTCAGTGAGCTAGCCTCAGTGAGGTAGCCTCAGTGAGGTAGCTTTAGTGAGGTAGTCTCAGTGGGGTAGCCTCAGTGAGGTAGCCTCAGTGAGCTAGCCTCAGTGAGGTAGCCTCAGTGAGGTAGCCTCCGTGAGGTAGCCTCAGTGGGGTAGCCTCAGTGGGGTAGCCTAGGTGGAGTAGCCTCAGTGAGCTAGCCTCAGTGAGCAAGCCTCAGTGAGGTAGCCTCAGTGAGGTAGCCTCAGTGGGGTAGCCTCAGTGGGGTAGCCTAGGTGGAGTAGCCTCAGTGAGCTAGCCTCAGTGAGCCAGCCTCAGTGAGCTAGCCTCAGTGAGGTAGCCTCAGTGAGGTAGCCTCCGTGAGGTAGCCTCAGTGGGGTAGCCTCAGTGGGGTAGCCTAGGTGGAGTAGCCTCAGTGAGCTAGCCTCAGTGAGCTAGCCTCAGTGAGGTAGCCTCAGTGAGGTAGCCACAGTGAGGTAGCCTCAGTGAGGTAGCCTAGGTGGAGTAGCCTCAGTGAGGTAGCCTCAGTCAGGTAGTCTCAGTGAGGTAGCCTAGGTGGAGTAGCCTCAGTGAGCTAGCCTCAGTGAGGTAGCCTCAGTGAGGTAGCCTCCGTGAGGTAGCCTCAGTGGGGTAGCCTAGGTGGAGTAGCCTCAGTGAGCTAGCCTCAGTGAGCCAGCCTCAGTGAGGTAGCCTCAGTGAGGTAGCCTCAGTGGGGTAGCCTCAGTGGGGTAGCCTAGGTGGGGTAGCCTAGGTGGAGTAGCCTCAGTGAGCCAGCCTCAGTGAGCTAGACTCAGTGAGGTAGCCTCAGTGAGGTAGCCTCCGTGAGGTAGCCTCAGTGGGGTAGCCTCAGTGGGGTAGCCTAGGTGGAGTAGCCTCAGTGAGCTAGCCTCAGTGAGCCAGCCTCAGTGAGTAGTCTCAGTGAGGTAGCCTCAGTGAGGTAGCCTCAGTGAGGTAGCCTAGGTGGAGTAGCCTCAGTGAGCTAGCCTCAGTGAGCTAGCCTCAGTGAGGTAGCCACAGTGAGGTAGCCTCAGTGAGGTAGCCTAGGTGGAGTAGCCTCAGTGAGGTAGCCTCAGTCAGGTAGTCTCAGTGAGGTAGCCTCAGTGAGGTAGCCTCACACTCAGTTAAAGTTCCTGAATGTTTGGTCTGCTTCAGTGTGTGGCAGTCAGCAGAAAGCTCTCCTCTCATATTATCTGTAAATATGTGCTTTCTGCTGCTGTCTGGTTACGTCACTGAGCTAAACTCACACCATGACCTCCAGCACACGGGTGGCCGTCACATCGGCAGACTGTTAGTCTCAGTGAGGCAGCAGGTAATCATGGCTGAACTCTTCCTGTGTTTTATGGTGTGTAGTAATTAGTAATTAGTGCTGACTCTGCAGAGCGAGCTGCCTCTGCGTTACGCTGGGCCAACTATGAAGCCAGAAACCTGCCACACGCACAAAAAGCAGTCAATTTAAAACGCACTGCTCTGCAAACACATTTTCATCATTTAATGAGGTCCCTAATGTGTTAGAAGCATCAGTTCATTCATTCAACGTTTGTCAGCGTGAGGTTAGAACCGACCGGAGAAAGTAAACTGCTGCCATTGGCTACTTTCCAGGAAGTCCCGCCTCTTTGGACCGTTCTCTTCCTGCTTGTGGCTAGAAGCATAGACATATATAAAGAGTATACCCCGCATCGACCACTCTCCAGAGATTCAGGGGCGCCATCTTGGGGCGGTCGACTGCTCTGCTTGGTGTAATGTGCTGACCAGGCTCAGAATCAATTTTAGTCAACATAACCTGCTGAATATTTAACTAATTTTCACATTGCTTCTTTCTAATAACTATAGCTATTATACCAAATGGTTCAGTGCATTTAAATATTTAGTTAGTGTGGTTAAAAGTAATATAATATTCAGACAGGATGTATGTTGCAAATAACATCCATTCATACATTTTAATAATTTTTTACTACCATATACAAACACACAGTTAAACACAAACTTATACACACACACACATATATAAATCTATTTATTTATATGGTCGATTCTTTAACTAAGGCCACTTTTATGTCCTTTGATCATATTTCATGAAACAATTTTAAAAAAGGGAAATTTCACACCTTTATAGTTATCTTTACAATGAAACTGTTTTAGGACATTTGTTTTAGTAGCCTGTAATGACCTTTTCACCTTTTTTCAACCTGATTTATAAATGTAAATATTACCGTTCTGTCCTCGTCCCCAAACCCAGACCTTTGATCTTCAATGATAAAAATGAAAAGTAAAAAATATCAATAAAATAATCAAACTATAATTGAATTAATTGTAGTTGTCCCACACTATTCACAACACTGTAATGTCCCTTTAAAAAGTTCCTATGAAAGATTGTTTGGGTTGTTGCTATGGAGATGAACAGTGACATCACATGGTGGGAATTTTGACTTCATCCATCAACTTTTGAAGTAAAGCCAAGGTAAATATTACTTGAAATGAAAATGTATTTATTGTATGTATTTTCCAAACATGGCGTAACATCAACTCAGTTTGGAAATTGTTATTTTAGGACAATATTTTTAAGTATAAAATGCTAGAGACCCTTTGTTACATGATCTCTCTAATATTAGCTAAAAGCCCTAAAAAAGGACTGTTCTGCAGAGCTTTTCCCCTTCTGGAGTTCCAGAGTGTGACTTTGGCGATGTGGTGCCAAACTTGTGGAAAGTTATCCCTCGAGCTCTGACGTCAATAGTCTGTCGATTCAAACAGAAAAACGCCGCACAGTGCTGAGGCATCCTTCGTCTGACCAGCTGAAATCAGCAGGATAGGTTAGAAGTTCGACTGCACCAAGATGGCCACCGTAATTCCTGCGCCGCGCGTGTCAGTGCGGGGTCTACTCTATATGTCTATGGCTAGATGTGTTAGCAAAGCAGAAAACCAGCATGGACTCATGCTAACGATACTGCGGGGGCCTCAGGGTGCCGAATCTGCA
Source organism: Cyprinodon tularosa (assembly GCF_016077235.1). Classification (NCBI taxonomy): domain Eukaryota; kingdom Metazoa; phylum Chordata; class Actinopteri; order Cyprinodontiformes; family Cyprinodontidae; genus Cyprinodon; species Cyprinodon tularosa. The sequence goes on from NW_024038258.1 coordinate 42,518, forward strand.
CGCATAAAACATTTAAAATAAGCGTTTAGAGAGGAGTTGATGTGCATGTTTTTAAATAAAACTACTGGTATGAGTATTTATTACTGCAGTATTCAGACTTTATACTCCATATATATGGGTTAATGAACAGTAACACAAAAAGTTTCAAGGAAAAATGAGTAAAAACTTCCTAAATTAAGTGTATTTAGCTTTAATTTAAGCAGGTAAATAAGATGATCTGCCAATGGAATCAATATTTTTACTCTTAAAATAAGATAATTAGATAAAATGCACTCGAAATAAGACAACATAATTGTTCTTTTTTTATTTTAAATATAAATTGTCTTGTTTTCTTCTTAATTCCAGAAAAAATGCACTTATTTTGAGATTATTTTTTTTTTGCAGTGTACAGTTCTAGGCCTCTTTTTTACACTGAAAAACCAATCGTAAAAAGCAATAAAAAATATCTTTAAATAAGTGCATCTATCCTTAATTTGAGCAGGAAAACCAGATCATCTGCCGATAGAAGAAGCGTTTTTGCCCTTAAAATAAGACAATACGATATTATCCACTAATAACACTGCAAAAAATGGACATCTAAATAAGTCATATTAACTTAAAATAAGTGCTTTTTATCTTGAATTGAGGAGTTAAGTGAGACACTTTAAAAATGGAACAAGACAATTTACATTAAAAATAAGAAAAAACAATTGCTTCGTCTTATTTCGAGGGCATTTTATCTGATTATATTTTATTATTACCAGCTCAGATTAAGGCTAAATACACTTAATTTAAGACATTTCTTATTTATTTCTAGATGGGTTTTGCAGTGAAGGCAAAGTCTGTGTCCAAACGTCCGCTGTAATGACCTTATATGGGTTACGCCATTTTGACGTCCGAACATCTAGTGGATGAAACAATACCGGACTCCAAATTTCACACAATGCAACTTAAAAGTAGCGATAATTCATGGTCACTAAATGAGCAGAGATATCCCATGATGCTTTGCGAGGAGAGCTCTCCTCACAAAGCATCATGGGATTTGTTGTAGCAGTAATAGATAACAAAGATGGCGCAAGAACCGCCCCGACGGAGTTAATTGACCAACTGGGAGTGAAAAGCAGTGATCATCTGTCTGAACGGTCAGTTAACTGAGTTCACTATAATGTTCACTATAGAGTCCCCGCTCTATATAGTGATGCACTGCAAAAACAAATTTTTTAAATTTTTTATGTAAATTGTCTTGTTCCATTGGGCAAGTGTCTCATTTACCGACTCGAACCAGGAAAAAACTGCACTTATTTTAAGTTAAACTGATTAGGGTTAATTTTTTTTCATTAATTTAACTTTATTTCAGTAATTTGAAATCGCTACGATAGCTAACAGAACTCTGCCGATCAAAATGCCGGTTTCTCTTCACCGTGGAGACGATCCTGCTCTCCTTTAGGACGTCTTCCTTTAAAAATGGCATCACACACTGAGTGGATGTATTTCATGTGTTCCTTTCAGGGATCACTTTAAAAGCAGAGCTGGTTTTGGTGTCCAGACCTGCCTGACCCGGACGGGTTGGGGGCCCGGTCCCCGATAACCTCACCCACATCAGAGGTTTTTTTGGAATTAAAATAATTTCCTCACTGCTCAAGCTCTACATTTGTTGTTGCGATGTTCTGGTCAGATAAATAATAAATAAATAAATTAATGGGAAGATGGACGTCAGACTGAAGACCTGGGTGTGGGATGGCGGGTCGAATCTAGACGGAGATACCATGGATTGGTTGGATAGAATCAGGTTCATGGGTTAGAAAGGCCTAGTCAAAGCCTGGAGAGAAATCCAGCTCAGAACTTTGAACGTAATTTACCTGAGATGGAGCGTTTTACTAGGAAGCCGTTTTCCCTTTAACAATTGTGTCATTTGCTTGTGTTTGTGCAGGAGTGAGTATCGCCAAAAACATGAGGTGGCAGCGGTTGGAGGTACACCATAACGGAACCCTCATCATCAGAAACTCCCAGGAAACTGATGCGGGTCGGTACCTGTGCACAGTTCAGAACCAGTACGGTACGGACACCATGACCGCCACCCTTCTTGTCTCTCATCAACCTCCACTGAGAGACATCCACGTGTACGAAGGAGGGAAGGCTGAACTGGAGTGCAAAGTCGCAGGAGATCCTCGTGTGTCGTGGATCCTCCCGAACTCGGTCCAGATGACTGCGACCTCAGCGGCCGCGCCTTCTCCTCCGCAGCGCGTGGCCGTAGATGAGATGGGAACTCTTCTCATAAGCAGCGCCCATTTAATGGACGCAGGGATCTACAGATGCAGTGTGCCTGGAGGTAACGGCATGCAGGTACGTCTTCGTGTATCAGCGGTTCCTGCACTGATTGAGCAGGAGAAAGACCAAACAGTTGTTGTTTCAGAGGGCAGCGCTGCCTACATCCACTGCGCCGCCTCAACTGCCACTCGGCCAATCATTCGCTGGATCGCGCCGGGCGGCATGCAGCTCCCTGATCCCCATCCACCCAACGGAGGGAACTTTATCGTCTTTCCAAACGGAACTCTTCACATAAAGAGATTAGCCTCTAAGGACTCTGGGAGATACATCTGCACAGCCGGTAATGCAGCCGCATCGAGCAGCAGAGCAGTGATCTTAAGAGTCATAAGTAAACCATCTTCTGCTAAAGCCACGATAACAGCCTCCTCTCCAAAGACGACGGATGTGACCTACGGGAGTCCGCTGCTTCTGAACTGTGTGGCGGCAGGGGAACCAGAGCCTCGGATCATCTGGAGGACGCCCTCTAAAAAGCTGGTAGATCATCAGTTCAGGTGAGGAACGGAACGAGTTCGCAGATCGAGCGAGTCAAAACGTTCGGAATAATCTGAAGATCGTTTCAATGCTGTTCTGTCTGTGTTGCGCAGCTTTGACTCCAGGATCAAGGTGTTCCTGAACGGCAGCCTTAGCATCCATTCAGTGACTGACAAGGACCGAGGCGACTACCTGTGCGTCGCCCGCAACAAGATGGGCGACGACTACATTCAGCTCAGGGTCAACGTCTTGACCAAACCTGCCAAGATTGAGCAGAAGATGCAGAAGTCGAGTCAGGAGGTTATTCGAGGCCAAGATCTGAAGGTGGACTGCGTGGCGTCTGGCCTCCCCAGCCCTCAGATCAGCTGGGCTCTACCCGATGGGACCATGGTCAACCCCGTCAAGCAGAGAGCAAGGGTCGGTGGGGGACGCAGTCGCAGGTGTGTGCCATTGCTCTTTAGTCAAAGTACGTTCTTGCTCTGCCCGAATCTCACCAAGTCCAGTAAATTGATCCCTAACAGCTTCCTCTCTCCCCTTTCCCTACAGGTATGTGGTGTTCGACAACGGGACGCTGTACTTTAATGAAGTCGGACTGCCAGAGGAAGGGGATTACATCTGCTATGCACAGAACCAACTCGGCAAAGACGAGATGAAGGTGCGAGTCAGGGTGAAAGGTGAAACCACCCGACCCCAAATCCAGGATAAAGGTCCAAAGACCGTCCGAGTTCTTCACGGCGAGACAGTAGCACTCCAGTGCAAGGCCATTGGCGACCCGGTACCAGTCGTCACCTGGATGTCCCCTAAGAACAGACTCATATCCCCCGACTCGAACAAATACCAGGTTCTTCAAGACGGGTCACTAGTTGTTCAAAAGGTTCAGGGACCTGATGGAGGTAATTACACATGTTTGGCTAGAAGCAGCGTTGGACAAGATGATAAAGTTACCCGAGTGGAGGTTTTGCCAACTCCTCCAGTTATCAATGGCTTAAGAGGAGATTCCGACACTATAGAGGTTACCGCGGTTCAGGGTGAGAGAACGCTGGTGGACTGTGCCACAAAGGGAGCCCCTTCCCCTCGAGTCATGTGGATTCTGCCAGGAAATGTCATCCTTCCTGCACCGTACTACAGCAATCACAGGACCGTTCATCCGAACGGTACTTTAGAAATACGATCCACCCAGAGGACAGACTCAGGACAGATGGTCTGTGTGGCTCGTAATGAAGGAGGGGAGGTCCGAATGCTGGTCCATTTGGAAGTAAAGGAAACGGTCAGGGGGGCCAAGATTGAAGCCCCAGAGAAAGAAAGCTTTGCACTGAGAGTGGGGAACTCCGTCACCCTCAACTGTACCATCGATGGCTTGGAGTTAACTCATCTGACGTGGATCTTACCCGATGGCACTCCTCTGAATACCGGTGCTCGGATTTCTAAGTTTTTCCACCGGCTTGATGGCTCTCTGGTTATTAGCAATCCGTCCGTCGCTGAGGCTGGAGTTTACCGCTGCATGGGTCGTAATCCTGCTGGGCTCTTTGAGAGTACCATCACTCTGTCCCCAGGGAGAAAGCCTCAGATCCTGAACAGATACATCTCTCCTGTCAGCGTCCTAGACGGGGAGACCCTTTTCCTTCACTGTCAAACCACTGGGGAGCCCCTCAGACTGACATGGACCCTACCCAGCGGGGTCGTTCTTAACAGGCTGCAAAACGCTGGAAGGTATTCTATTCTGCAAAACGGCACCATTGCCATTCGCCAAGCTTCCATTTACGACCGAGGGGCCTATGTTTGTAGAGCTGCTAACGAATACGGAAGCTCTTTGCTTTCGGTCTCAGTAAAAATAGTCGCTAACCAACCCAGAATTACCTGGGGGCCGCCCTCTGTGACCTACGCCAAACACGGAGTTGCCGTTCAGCTGAACTGTGCCACCGCCGGGACCCCCGCAGCAGAGGTGTCTTGGGAGACGCCTGATAAGGTGCGGATGGTCGTGAGCGCACAGCCCCGACTTTTCGGAAACAAGTATCTCCACCCGCAAGGTTCCCTCATCATCCAGAATCCAACCCAACGAGATTCTGGAGTTTACCGCTGCACGGCCAGGAACGCTGCCGGCGTGGACTCCAAGACCACATTTCTGAATGTATTCTAACGCGAAGCCGTGGCCAAACCGTACGCCCAAGCAACTGCCGGAGACAACGCCAGAGTGGCGGTAAAAAAGCACCAAATCACCCACCATGGGTTTCACCTGTAACAGTGCTTCACCCATGGCCAACTTGGAGGCCTAACGCCAACCGTGTGAGCTCCCTACTTGACTCATGACAGAGCTTTGTGTAAATACATAACTGCTCAGGTAATTTGGATACAGAAACTCTTCCTAGATGTCTTCATCAGGCTTGTTCCCTATTTAACTGTCCTAATTCTGTCACTTACTATTGGAGATGGAAATAAATTATTAAGGAGAAAACATGTTTCTAAGTGTCGGTGTGTGAAATAATTTCAAGAGAAATGAGGCTGCAGTAGGATTTCCGCAGATCTTATGTGGACTGTGAGGTAATATAGAGAGATGGAAGGTTTAAGGGAATACCTCGTCATTTTCTGTCATGGTGGTTTCTCTCTGGGCTTCAAGGCCATGATAGACACGTTCATTGCAGGTCAGAAACAAGTCAGCAGTACATGAAAAAGAGTCTGCTTATTTTCCAAAACATAATCCCATTGAACCAAAGGAGCCAAGTGAAGAGTTCCAGTCAAAGGGTTGGCAACAGCAGTAGGTCCGCCATGAAAAAGTGACTTTTTGTCCAGCAGCTTTGTTCTCAGCTGTTAGCTGATGCTACATTTGATTGGTTTAAGGACTTTAAAAGAGCCACTTAAATAAAGACTGAAATCTAATGGATGAGGTGCAACAATGAAGTCAGGGAGAAGAAGAGCAAATGTTTAGCTTTGGTTAAAAAAAATGATGATATTTCTTTATGTGACCTAATCAGAATCATAAGAAGCCATGACATCATCGTCCTGTGTAAGAAAATGGTTGGTCAAAGCTTCTAGCTGCTTTAACCAGAACCAAAATTATTTTATTATAATCTATTTAATCATCTTCTATTCTTATCTATTCTATTGTTCTATTTTAATCTAATCAATTCTGTTATGTTATATTCTATTCTATTTTATTTTTGGCTATTCTTATCTATTCAATTCTATGATTTTGTTATTTTCTATTTAATTATTTTCCATTTTATTCTTGTGTACTATTATTTTGTATTTTATTCTATTTTGTTTCATTGTATTTTACTCTAGTCTCTACTGTTGTATTTTAACCTATTTCATTCTATTATTTTCTGTTCTATTGTAATCTATTTAATTGTATTCTATTTTTTTCTATTCTGTTCTGTTCTATTGTAATCTATTTAATTCTCTTCTATTTAATCTATTTGGTTAAAAAAAAGGATGATTTATCTTTATTGGACCTAATCAGAACCAATCAGAATCATGAGAAGCCATGACATCATCGTCCTGTGTACAAAAAGTGAGGAAATAAATCTCTCTTCTTATTCTCATGTTTGGGAGCAGAAATAATGTGGGTTAGCCAAACAGGAGGAGTAGAGTCCAATGAAATGTCAGAGAGAGGGAAAACAGCTCAGCGTCTGGATGGAAAGATCTATGCTCAGCTGCAATCCATTAGCCTGGGGGCCTTCTGTACGGGGACGCCAGCGTCGCCTCCTCATCTGGGACCCGTTCTGCTTTCAGGAGTTTTCCACAATAAAATCAGAAATTAAAAAAAGGCTTGTTGTTGCAGAACATCGTCTCTACTGATCACGGTCCCCTCTACCCCCCGCCCTCTGATCACGGTCGCCTCTACCCCCCGCCCTCTGATCACTGTCGTCTCTACCCCCCGCCCTCTGATCACGGTCGCCTCTACCCCCCGCCCTCTGATCACTGTCGTCTCTACCCCCCGCCCTCTGATCACGGTCGCCTCTACCCCCCCGCCCTCTGATCACGGTCGCCTCTACCCCCCCGCCCTCTGATCACGGTCGCCTCTACCCCCCGCCCTCTGATAACGGTCCCCTCTACCCCCCGCCCTCTGATCACGGTCGCCTCTACCCCCCGCCCTCTGATCACGGTCGCCTCTACCCCCCGCCCTCTGATAACGGTCCCCTCTACCCCCCGCCCTCTGATAACGGTCGCCTCTACCCGCCGCCCTCTGATCACGGTCGCCTCTACCCCCCGCCCTCTGATCACGGTCGCCTCTACCCCCCGCCCTCTGATAACGGTCGCCTCTACCCCCCGCCCTCTGATCACGGTCGCCTCTACCCCCCGCCCTATGATCACGGTCGCCTCTACCCCCGCCCTCTGATAACGGTCGCCTCTACCCCCCGCCCTCTGATAACGGTCGCCTCTACCCCCCGCCCTCTGATAACGGTCGCCTCTACCCCCCGCCCTCTGATAACGGTCGCCTCTACCCCCCGCCCTCTGATAACGGTCGCCTCTACCCCCCGCCCTCTGATCACGGTCGCCTCTACCCCCCGCCCTCTGATAACGGTCGCCTCTACCCCCCGCCCTCTGATAACGGTCGCCTCTACCCGCGGCCCTCTGATCACGGTCGCCTCTACCCCCGCCCTCTGATAACAGTCGCCTCTACCCCCCGCCCTCTGATAACGGTCGCCTCTACCCCCCGCCCTCTGATCACGGTCGCCTCTACCCCCCGCCCTCTGATCACGGTCGCCTCTACCCCCCGCCCTCTGATCACGGTCGCCTCTACCCCCCGCCCTCTGATAACGGTCGCCTCTACCCCCCGCCCTCTGATAACGGTCGCCTCTACCCCCCGCCCTCTGATCACGGTCGCCTCTACCCCCCGCCCTCTGATAACGGTCGCCTCTACCCCCCGCCCTCTGATAACGGTCGCCTCTACCCGCCGCCCTCTGATAACGGTCGCCTCTACCCCCCGCCCTCTGATCACGGTCGCCTCTACCCCCCGCCCTCTGATAACGGTCGCCTCTACCCGCGGCCCTCTGATCACGGTCGCCTCTACCCCCCGCCCTATGATAACGGTCGCCTCTACCCCCCGCCCTCTGATAACGGTCGCCTCTACCCCCCGCCCTCTGATCACGGTCGCCTCTACCCCCCGCCCTCTGATAACGGTCGCCTCTACCCCCCGCCCTCTGATCACGGTCGCCTCTACCCGCCGCCCTCTGATCACGGTCGCCTCTACCCCCCGCCCTCTGATCACGGTCGCCTCTACCCCCCGCCCTCTGATCACGGTCGCCTCTACCCGCGGCCCTCTGATCACGGTCGCCTCTACCCCCCGCCCTCTGATAACGGTCGCCTCTACCCCCCGCCCTCTGATCACGGTCGCCTCTACCCCCCGCCCTCTGATAACGGTCGCCTCTACCCCCCCGCCCTCTGATAACGGTCGCCTCTACCCCCCGCCCTCTGATAACGGTCGCCTCTACCCCCCGCCCTCTGATAACGGTCGCCTCTACCCGCGGCCCTCTGATCACGGTCGCCTCTACCCCCCGCCCTCTGATAACGGTCCCCTCTACCCCCCGCCCTCTGATAACGGTCGCCTCTACCCCCCGCCCTCTGATCACGGTCGCCTCTACCCCCCGCCCTCTGATAACGGTCGCCTCTACCCGCGGCCCTCTGATCACGGTCCCCTCTACCCCCCGCCCTCTGATAACGGTCGCCTCTACCCCCCGCCCTCTGATAACGGTCGCCTCTACCCCCCCGCCCTCTGATAACGGTCGCCTCTACCCGCGGCCCTCTGATCACGGTCGCCTCTACCCCCCGCCCTCTGATAACGGTCGCCTCTACCCCCCGCCCTCTGATAACGGTCGCCTCTACCCCCCGCCCTCTGATAACGGTCGCCTCTACCCGCGGCCCTCTGATCACGGTCGCCTCTACCCCCCGCCCTCTGATAACGGTCGCCTCTACCCGCGGCCCTCTGATAACGGTCGCCTCTACCCCCCGCCCTCTGATCACGGTCGCCTCTACCCCCCGCCCTCTGATAACGGTCGCCTCTACCCCCCCGCCCTCTGATCACGGTCGCCTCTACCCCCCGCCCTCTGATAACGGTCGCCTCTACCCGCCGCCCTCTGATAACGGTCGCCTCTACCCCCCGCCCTCTGATCACGGTCGCCTCTACCCCCCGCCCTCTGATAACGGTCGCCTCTACCCCCCGCCCTCTGATCACGGTCGCCTCTACCCCCCGCCCTCTGATAACGGTCGCCTCTACCCCCCCGCCCTCTGATAACGGTCGCCTCTACCCCCCGCCCTCTGATCACGGTCGCCTCTACCCCCCGCCCTCTGATAACGGTCGCCTCTACCCCCCGCCCTCTGATCACGGTCGCCTCTACCCCCCGCCCTCTGATAACGGTCGCCTCTACCCCCCGCCCTCTGATAACGGTCGCCTCTACCCGCGGCCCTCTGATAACGGTCGCCTCTACCCCCCGCCCTCTGATAACGGTCGCCTCTACCCCCCGCCCTCTGATAACGGTCGCCTCTACCCCCCGCCCTCTGATAACGGTCGCCTCTACCCCCCGCCCTATGATCACGGTCGCCTCTACCCCCCGCCCTCTGATAACGGTCGCCTCTACCCCCCGCCCTCTGATAACGGTCGCCTCTACCCCCCGCCCTATGATCACGGTCGCCTCTACCCCCCGCCCTCTGATAACGGTCGCCTCTACCCCCCGCCCTCTGATAACGGTCGCCTCTACCCCCCCGCCCTCTGATAACGGTCGCCTCTACCCGCGGCCCTCTGATCACGGTCGCCTCTACCCCCCGCCCTCTGATCACGGTCGCCTCTACCCCCCGCCCTATGATAACGGTCGCCTCTACCCCGCGGCCCTCTGATCACGGTCGCCTCTACCCCCCGCCCTCTGATAACGGTCGCCTCTACCCCCCGCCCTCTGATAACGGTCGCCTCTACCCCCCGCCCTCTGATAACGGTCGCCTCTACCCCCCGCCCTCTGATAACGGTCGCCTCTACCCCCCGCCCTCTGATAACGGTCGCCTCTACCCGCGGCCCTCTGATAACGGTCGCCTCTACCCCCCGCCCTCTGATAACGGTCGCCTCTACCCCCCGCCCTCTGATAACGGTCGCCTCTACCCCCCCGCCCTATGATCACGGTCGCCTCTACCCCCCGCCCTCTGATAACGGTCGCCTCTACCCCCCGCCCTATGATCACGGTCGCCTCTACCCCCCGCCCTCTGATAACGGTCGCCTCTACCCCCCGCCCTCTGATAACGGTCGCCTCTACCCCCCGCCCTCTGATAACGGTCGCCTCTACCCGCGGCCCTCTGATCACGGTCGCCTCTACCCCCCGCCCTCTGATCACGGTCGCCTCTACCCCCCGCCCTATGATAACGGTCGCCTCTACCCGCGGCCCTCTGATCACGGTCGCCTCTACCCCCCGCCCTCTGATAACGGTCGCCTCTACCCCCCGCCCTCTGATAACGGTCGCCTCTACCCCCCGCCCTCTGATAACGGTCGCCTCTACCCCCCGCCCTCTGATAACGGTCGCCTCTACCCACGGCCCTCTGATCACGGTCGCCTCTACCCCCCGCCCTCTGATAACGGTCGCCTCTACCCCCCGCCCTCTGATCACGGTCGCCTCTACCCCCCGCCCTCTGATAACGGTCGCCTTTACCCCCCGCCCTCTGATAACGGTCGCCTCTACCCCCCGCCCTCTGATCACGGTCGCCTCTACCCCCGCCCTCTGATAACGGTCGCCTCTACCCCCCGCCCTCTGATCACGGTCGCCTCTACCCGCCGCCCTCTGATAACGGTCGCCTCTACCCCCCGCCCTCTGATCACGGTCGCCTCTACCCGCGGCCCTCTGATCACGGTCGCCTCTACCCGCGGCCCTCTGATCACGGTCGCCTCTACCCCCCGCCCTCTGATAACGGTCGCCTCTACCCGCGGCCCTCTGATCACGGTCGCCTCTACCCCCCGCCCTCTGATAACGGTCGCCTCCACCCCCCGCCCTCTGATAACGGTCGCCTCTACCCGCGGCCCTCTGATCACGGTCGCCTCTACCCCCGCCCTCTGATCACGGTTGCCTCTACCCCCCGCCCTCTGATAACGGTCGCCTCCACCCCCCGCCCTCTGATAACGGTCGCCTCTACCCGCGGCCCTCTGATCACGGTCGCCTCTACCCCCGCCCTCTGATCACGGTTGCCTCTACCCCCCGCCCTCTGATAACGGTCGCCTCTACCCGCGGCCCTCTGATCACGGTCGCCTCTACCCCCGCCCTCTGATAACGGTCGCCTCTATCCCCCGCCCTCTGATAACGGTCGCCTCTACCCCCGCCCTATGATAACGGTCGCCTCTACCCGCGGCCCTCTGATCACGGTCGCCTCTACCCCCCGCCCTATGATAACGGTCGCCTCTACCCCCGCCCTATGATAACGGTCGCCTCTACCCGCGGCCCTCTGATCACGGTCGCCTCTACCCCCGCCCTATGATAACGGTCGCCTCTACCCGCGGCCCTCTGATCACGGTCGCCTCTACCCCCGCCCTCTGATAACGGTCGCCTCTACCCCCCGCCCTCTGATAACGGTCGCCTCTACCCCCCGCCCTCTGATAACGGTCGCCTCTACCCCCCGCCCTCTGATAACGGTCGCCTCTACCCCCCGCCCTCTGTTCACGGTCGCCTCTACCCCCCGCCCTCTGATAACGGTCGCCTTTACCCCCGCCCTCTGATAACAGTCGCCTCTACCCCCCGCCCTCTGATCACGGTCGCCTCTACCCCCGCCCTCTGATAACGGTCGCCTCTACCCCCCGCCCTCTGATAACGGTCGCCTCTACCCCCCGCCCTCTGATCACGGTCGCCTCTACCCGCCGCCCTCTGATAACGGTCGCCTCTACCCCCCGCCCTCTGATCACGGTCGCCTCTACCCCCCGCCCTCTGATAACGGTCGCCTCTACCCCCCGCCCTCTGATCACGGTCGCCTCTACCCCCCGCCCTCTGATCACGGTCGCCTCTACCCCCGCCCTCTGATAACGGTCGCCTCTACCCCCCGCCCTCTGATCACGGTCGCCTCTACCCGCCGCCCTCTGATAACGGTCGCCTCTACCCCCCGCCCTCTGATCACGGTCGCCTCTACCCCCCGCCCTCTGATAACGGTCGCCTCTACCCCCCGCCCTCTGATCACGGTCGCCTCTACCCCCCGCCCTCTGATCACGGTCGCCTCTACCCCCCGCCCTCTGATAACGGTCGCCTCTACCCCCCCGCCCTCTGATCACGGTCGCCTCTACCCGCCGCCCTCTGATAACGGTCGCCTCTACCCCCCGCCCTCTGATAACGGTCGCCTCTACCCCCCGCCCTCTGATAACGGTCGCCTCTACCCCCCGCCCTCTGATAACGGTCGCCTCTACCCCCCGCCCTCTGATAACGGTCGCCTCTACCCCCCGCCCTCTGATAACGGTCGCCTCTACCCCCGCCCTCTGATAACGGTCGCCTCTACCCCCCGCCCTCTGATAACGGTCTCCTCTACCCCCCGCCCTCTGATCACGGTCGTCTCTACCCCCCGCCCTCTGATAACGGTCGCCTCTACCCCCCGCCCTCTGATAACGGTCGCCTCTACCCCCCCGCCCTCTGATAACGGTCTCCTCTACCCCCCGCCCTCTGATAACGGTCGCCTCTACCCCCCGCCCTCTGATCACGGTCGTCTCTACCCCCCGCCCTCTGATAACGGTCGCCTCTACCCCCCGCCCTCTGATCACGGTCGCCTCTACCCGCCGCCCTCTCATCACGGTCGCCTCTACCCGCCGCCCTCTGATAACGGTCGCCTCGCCTCTACCCCCCCGCCCTCTGATCACGGTCGCCTCTACCCCCCGCCCTCTGATCACGGTCGTCTCTACCCCCCGCCCTCTGATCACGGTCGCCTCTACCCCCCGCCCTCTGATAACGGTCGCCTCTACCCCCCGCCCTCTGATCACGGTCGTCTCTACCCCCCGCCCTCTGATCACGGTCGCCTCTACCCCCCGCCCTCTGATAACGGTCGCCTCTACCCCCCGCCCTCTGATCACGGTCGCCTCTACCCCCCGCCCTCTGATCACGGTCGCCTCTACCCCCCGCCCTCTGATCACGGTCCCCTCTACCCCCCGCCCTCTGATCACGGTCGCCTCTACCCCCGCCCTCTGATAACGGTCGCCTCTACCCCCCCGCCCTCTGATCACGGTCGTCTCTACCCCCCGCCCTCTGATCACGGTCGCCTCTACCCCCCGCCCTATGATAACGGTCGCCTCTACCCCCCGCCCTCTGATCACGGTCGCCTCTACCCCCCGCCCTAATACTTTAATACTCTTCCCTGATTGGTCACAGCTGCTTTAACCACCATCTATTCTGTTCTATGCCATTCTAATCTTCCCTGTTCTATTTTTTTGAGCCCACAGCTTTGCAAACTCCAAGCAATTTCTCTGTCCTGTAACGACCTGAACTGGAATAAATGCCGTTCCTTTTTATCTGGTTTTACCCAGTTTGAGTTAAGACCAGTAAATAAGTTGCTCCCAGAAGAAGAACCAGTAGGGAAGTTCTGAGGCGCAGTTTCCTTCAGGGGGACATAACTTCCTCATTTAACTCTGTTCTAATCTATGCAGCTCTAATCTATTCTCTTCTATTTTGTTTTAACCTAATCTATGCCATTCTAATCTGTTGTGTTCTATAATTTTTTTTCTTATCTCTTCTGTTCTATTTTAATCTAATCTGGGCCATTCGACTATTCTGTTCTATTTTATTATAATCTATGCCATTCTAATCTATACTGTTCTGTTCTATTTGATTCTAATCTATGCCATCCTAATCTATTCGGTTCTATTTTATTTTATTCTAATCTATTCTGTTCTATTTTATCTGATTCTAATCTATGCCATTGTAATCTGTTCTATTCTATTTTATTCTAATCAATGTGTTTCTAATTTATTCCGTTGTTCTATTCTGTTCTGTTCTATAAATTAGAAATTGTATTGGACCCTTTGATGTTTTCCATCTTCACACCTTGATATGTGATGATGATGACGATGATGTCACATCCTGAAGGTCGTCTCTTAAAGGAAGCAGAGCTTTTCTGTAAAGGTCAAAGGTCAAAGGCTCAGTCACTGTGACATTGCTGCTCCATCATTTCCTCCTAATTAACCCTCCAGAATTTTAGAGACCCAATCATTGAACGTTAACCCTTCCAGCTGAAAATGTGTGACATCATCATCATCATGCGGTTCTTGATGCTGATTGGAGGACTGAAGGAACCCAGTTCCCTAATTGATCATTTTCTCTCCAACCTTAAATAAAACAGATTCTGCCTGAGCCTCCAGCTGTGAAACAGCTCCACCTGCTGGAGGAGCGCAGCAAACATGGAACAGCCTGAAAATAGTGGAAAAAAAACACCACCAATGGAAGCAGGAAAATGACGAGTCGGTTTCTGTTTGGTTCAACGAGTTCCTATTATCTGGTCCTGGTCAGTCAGAACAGGTTCCCACTGAGCCAGCAGACGGGTCAGGGAGAAGGTTTTGGTTCTGTTCACCTTCATCAATAAATAAACACCAATAAAAAATGGAAATTATTTTATTATTTATGAATAAAACAATGAAAAAAGTTCATTAATAAAGTTCAGGAGACGCAGTCAAAGGTTCCTAGTTCCAGGTCTGTGGAGCATATATGCTGCCTCACCGTGTCTGGTTCTACTTCTGGGTCTGACAGAGGAGGCTGGACTAGAAGACCTCAGCTGTTTCTGGCTGTAGACCTGAAGGGTCATCGTCTCCACCACCATCATCATCATCTTCACCACACTCATCATCATCATCTTCACCATTCACCTTCATCATCATCACCATCATCTTCTTAACCTTCACCATCATCTTCACCACTTTCACCATCATCTTCATCACCATCTTCACCTTCATCATCACCATCATCATCACCATCATCATCCTCACTAATAAAGTCAGGTGTTTTTTCAGAAGTTTTATTTTTAATTGTTCGGTTATGAAATGGTTTCTGGTTTATTCTTAATGGTTTCCTCTGTTCCCCTCAGCAGACGGTTCTCCGGACCAATCGGTCAATTGGACCGGTCCAATTTGTCCAGTCCGTCGAATCGGACCGGTCCGATCGGTCCAGTCCGTCGAATCGGACCGGTCCAATCGGTCCAATCGGTCAATCGGTCCGGTCCAATCGGTCCAATCGGTCAATCGGACCGGTCCAATCGGTCCAATCCGTCCAATCGGACCGGTCCAATCGGTCCAATCGGACCAGTCCAATCGGTCCAATCCGTCCAATCGGACCAGTCCAATTGGTCCAATCGGTCCAATCGGTCAATCGGACTGGTCCAATCGGTCAATTGGACCGGTCCAATTTGTCCAGTCCGTCGAATCGGACCGGTCCGATCGGTCCAGTCCGTCGAATCGGACCGGTCCAATCGGTCCAATCGGTCAATCGGTCCGGTCCAATCGGTCCAATCGGTCAATCGGACCGGTCCAATTGGTCCAATCGGTCAATCGGACCGGTCCAATCGGTCCAATCCGTCCAATCGGACCGGTCCAATCGGTCCAATCGGACCAGTCCAATCGGTCCAATCCGTCCAATCGGACCAGTCCAATTGGTCCAATCGGTCCAATCGGTCAATCGGACTGGTCCAATCGGTCCACTCGGTCAATCAGACCGGTCCAATCGGTCCAGTCCGTCCCTCAGCGGTCAGGACAAAGTAGTCCAGGAACAGATTTTATTTGGGTCTTTTACAGGGAAACACAGAACCGAGCCTGGATTAAAACAACCGACAGCAGAACCTCTCTGTCCCAACAGAACCGGCCGGTCAAACGGAACCATGAAGGGTGGTGACAGAGGTACCAGACAGCAGCAGGATGGTGCTCTCTGACGGGTCCAGGTCGGTTCCGGGTTCTCCTGACCGTCCAGCAGTCCAACCTGGACCTGGAGACATCTAGGTGAGGTCCAAACCGTCTCCCCTGGCTGTTCTCAGGTCAGAACCACCACCTGAGAGCTGCTACAGAACGCCGGGTCAGCCAGAACCACTCTGGATCTTCATGGACATTTAAAAACAGACAAGTAGAAATGTAGAAAAAGTTCTAGAAAGTAACAGTCTTTGGGTTCCACTGGGAACAGTTCTTGCATAAGAGCCAAAGGTTCTGATGGAGGCGGACGGACCGGAGCCAGTATGAAACTAAAGGAGCTTTGGTTCCTCTGCTCAGGGAAGCTCACAGCACCAGAACCGGACCGGGACCGTTCTGACCGCTGGCCGTCCTCAGAAGTTCTTGAAGATCTCCAGGTCCTTGTGGGCCACAGGGAGCTCCTTCTTCCAGTCGTCGTCTGGATAGACGTCAAAGTTAGACGTGTCTCCATCGTGGGAGACTTTAGGGACGATAGGAGGCTGAGGACAGAGCAGAGGACAGCAGTGAGGACACATCACTGCAGCAGCTGTCAGACCGTCAATAGACCTGTAGATGTCTATAAAAGCTATAGGTCTATAATCATGTGTCTAAAAACCTCTACTTCTATAGTCAGTCTATAGACTATTCCTCTAAACTCAATATATATACTGAACTTCTACAGGTAAATTAGAATATTTTGATTTATTTCAGTAATTGCATTCAAAAGGTGTAACTTGTACATTATATTTATTCATTGCACACAGACTGATGCATTCAAATGTTTATTTCATTTCATTTTGATGATTTGAAGCGACAACAAATGAAAATCCAAACTTCTGTGTGTCACAAAATTGGAGTATTGTGTAAAGGTTAAATTTTGAAGACACCTGGTGCCACAAACTAATCAGCTGATTAACTCAAACACCTGCAAAGGGCTTTAAATGGTCTCAGTCCAGTTCTGAAGCCGACAAACATGGGGAAGACTTCAGGTTGGACAGCTGTCCAACAGGCGACCATGGACACATTGGACAAAGAGGGAAAGACACAAAAGGTTATTGCTGAAGAGGCTGGCTGTTCTCACAGCTGTGTCCAAACACATTAATAGAGAGGCAAAGGGAAGACCAAGCGATGGGGATTTAGCATTTCCTTTGGAAATGGAGGTCCCAGAGTCTGGAGGAAGACAGGACAGGATCCGTGTTGCCTGAAGTCTAGTGGAAAGTTTCCACAGTCAGTGATGGTTTGGGGTGCCATGTCACCTGCTGGTGTCGGTCCACTCTGTTTCCTGAGGTCCAGGGTCAACGCAGCCGTCTACCAGCAAGTTTTAGAGCACTTCATGCTTCCTGCTGCTGACCTGCTCTATGGAGATGGAGATTTCAGGTTCCAACAGGACTTGGCGCCTGAACACAGCGCTTAATCTCCCCGTGCCTGGTTTACGGACCATGGTATTTCTGTTCTAGATTGGCCAGCCAACTCCCCTGACCTTAGCTCCATAGACCATCTGTGAAAAGGAAGATGCAGAATGCCAGACCCAAAAACGCAGAAGAGTTGAAGGCCACTATCAGAGCAACCTGGGCTCTCATTACACCTGAGCAGAGCCAGAAACTCATCCACTCCATGCCACGCCGCATTAATGCAGTCATTGAGGCAAAAGGAGCTCCAACCAAGGATTGAGGATTGGACATGCTCATATTTTCATTTTCATTCTAAAAATCCCTTTTTTGTTTTAGCCTTAAGGAATATTCTAATTTTGTCACACACAGAATTTTGGATTTTCATTTGTTGTCGCTTCAAATCATCAAAATTAAATGAAATAAACATTTGAATGCATCAGTCTGTGTGCATTGAATAAATATAATGTACAAGTTACACCTTTTGAATGCAATCACTGAAATAAATTAAAATATTCTGATTTACTGGTTTGACCTGTGTATGAAGTCTATAAACTTATCATCAATGGTCAGTCCATAGACCGTCCCTCTATAGCCAGTCCATAGACCGTCCCTCTATAGCCAGTCCATAGACCGTCCCTCTATAGCCAGTTCAATAGACTGTCCCTCTATAGCCAGTCCATAGACCGTCCCTCTATAGCCAGTCCATAGACTGTCCCTCTATAGCCAGTCCATAGACCGTCCCTCTATAGCCAGTCCATAGACCGTCCCTCTATAGCCAGTCCATAGACTGTCCCTCTATAGCCAGTCCATAGACCGTCCCTCTATAGCCAGTCCATAGACCGTCCCTCTATAGCCAGTCCATAGACCGTCCCTCTAT
>NW_024038259.1:0-59762 GCF_016077235.1 Cyprinodon tularosa
CTCCAATCGTTTATTTTAGACACTGATCTCCTCTAGGAAGAAACCTGGTGGTTCACTGGGCTAATTGGGACCTTCAAACATTTTCTCCTTTCCTGGATTCTTGCCTGTAGCCCATTCTGCCTCTATGAGGTCTTTCGATGGCTCTAACTTCCTGCTTGGCGTTTCCTCTGACATCCCTGTCTGACCCCATATAGCCCTTCCTAATCAGATCCAGCCAGCTGAGCTTACCACAGGTGGATCCATAAAAGCTGTAGAAAAAAGGAGTAAAAACAGGATGGAAATCATTTTTTTAAGAAAAAGCATATTTAGAGGAGGGAGAGCAACTCCAAAAAGATTAGAAACGTTGAAATGGTCACTGACATTATGATGTCACCTTTACTATTTCATCTAACATTTAGTCTTTTTCTACATCTCTCTCATTTTCCCATAATCTCTCCTTTCCTCTCATTTCTGTCTGTCTTTCCATCCACACCTGCCTCCTATTCCTACTTAGTTGATTTATGACCTTGGAGTGTCATTCCGGCTCATCATGTGGGTGTGGACAGGTATGGCCTGCACTGTCTTCCTCAACTGCTTCCTGAATTGGCCGGGTGAATCCTTCCCGGCACCAGAAGACATCAGATACACGTTAGTGTTCATTCCTCTGACTTGATGTTAATTAACTAAGCTACTCAACAGAACTGTTTACTTATAATTAATTAGGCAATCATTGTTCCCGTTTCAGAAAACAGTTTAAACCCAACATGGTTCTATTTCCATTTCCATTTCCATTTTATGTAATTTTCAGCTTTAGTGAAAGGTACCATCAAATATTCCATTTACCATCTAATCACCCTCTAACCATTAGCTGTTATTTTGTCCCATTCTTCCTGTGACCACATTAAAATATCTCTAACAATATTATCGCACTTTGATTGTTTCTGCCTAGAAACAGACAATACTGCAGACAGGCAAGTCCAGCAGCTCACTTCATCTTCCTTATCTTTGAAAATATTGCTTTAAAATCAAGGCAGTAGTTCGCTGCATTCATGAGCACACAATAAATACATGTTGGATTTATCTACCTCAATAGGCCCTCGTTGCTTAGAGAATGTACCTTATATTACCTTGATCTAATCTCAATGAATTTTTTTCAGTGTCTCTAGATCAGACCCTTAAAGGCAACAAACAGGAAACTCAAAGAGAGGAAGTGTTTAGAGGAAGGACTCAAAGGAAAATGTTATTTTTTCCTTCCCTCTAAATGTCCTCTTGGCACGCAGTTTTTTATGGTTTTTCTAAGGGTCTGGTCCACAGACATTCATTTGAAGGAATCCAAAGACAAACAAGAAGCAGAGGCCTCATAGACCTCTATGTGTTTTAGTGATGTTGATCCGTGGAGCCGCCATCATGGGCGGGACTATCTAGCAGGCTCAGTAGATCACTGCATTCACTCAATCACTACTGATTATTGGAATTTTCACACTTTTTGTGCTGCCAACCTTCCAGAAACAGCCACCAGCAGAAAACCATCCCACTCCAATAGCTTCATTAATGGAAGCTCCTGTCCATAGGTGAACACTCTTAGGTGCAGGAGAGAAGTTATTTATCTCTAATTCACTGGAGCGAAGGAACGCTGAGAGAGGTGCTGATGGGCACAGGAAGCATAAGGTGGGCAGGTGTTCATTAAAGCAACTATGACGTCTGAGGCAAACGTTCTTCTGATTTCCACATTGCACCCTGGAGGGAGATTTTATCTACAATGGTTACATCAACTCTGTTTTAACGTAGCACTTCAACATCGTGTCACTTTTCCACAACACAGACTCAGAATATGCTGAACTTTATTTTTTCACTGTTGGTTCATAAACAAGCATATCCAGGTTTTAGAATGGCCTAGTCAAAGCCCAGACCTGAATTTATTCAAGAATCTGAGTAAAGAAATGTAAACTGCTAATCATAAACTCTCCATCCACTCTTCTCTCTCAAACTCTCCTCACAACCTCAGCTGTTTGCAGGAAAAATGGGCAAGAATTTCAGAATCTCAATGTGCAAAACTGATAGAGACATACCCCAAGTGACCTGCAGGTGGAATCGCAGTAAAAAGTGGCGCTAAAAAGTATTAACTCAAGGGATCTGAATAATATTGCACAACATTTTTTTTAGTTTTTAATCTGGTACAAGTTTAAAACTTCCAATAAATTTTGTTCCACGTCATGGTTGCATTCCACTTGTTTATTCTTGTAAGGTTTGCACTACAGATGCAGAATCTGGTGGAGAGTCAAAATGTTGCAGACTTAAAATGGGCAATGAGGCCCAGAAAACACACCGAAAGAGAAAAAAACATCAGGCTGGATCCAAAAATTGTAGAACTCTGTTTTTTATATATACACTGCTCAAAAAAATTAAAGGAACACTTTAAAAACATATCAGATCTCAATAGGGCAAAAAAAAAATCATGCTGTTTATTTCTACTGATATGGACTGGGTGATGTGTTAGGAACAAAAGGATGCCACATCATTTGATGGAAATTGAAATTATCAACCTACAGAGGGCTGAATTCAAAGAAACCCCAAAAATTACAGTGAAAAAATGATGCAGCAGACTAGTCCATTTTGCTGACATTTCATTGCAGCAACTCAAAATGGTATTCAGTTATTTGTATGGCCCCCCACGTACGTATATGCATGCCTGACAATGTCAGGGCATGCTCCTGGAAACATAATGTCCCAGAGGTGTTCTATTGGATTTAGGTCAGGTGAGCGTGGCGGCCAATCAATGGTATCAATTCCTTCATCCTCCAGGAACTGCTTGCATACTCTCGCCACATGAGGCCGGGCATTGTTGTGCACCAGGAGGCACCCAGGACCCACTGCACCAGCATAGGATCTGACAATGGGTGCAAGGATTTCATCCCGATACCTAATGGCAGTCAGGGTGCCGTTGCCTAGCCTGTATAGGTTTGTGCGTCCCTCCATGGATATACCTCCCCAGACCATCACTGACCCACCACCAAACCGGTCATGCTGAACGATGTTAAAGGCAGCATAACATTCTCCACGGCTTCTCCAGACCCTTTCACGTCTGTCACATGTGCTCAGGGTGAACCTGCTCTCATCTGTGAAAAGCACAGGGCGCCAGTAACAGACTTGCCAATTGTGTTCTGTGGCAAATGCCAATCGAGCTCCACGGTGCCGGGCAGTGAGCACTGGACCTACTAGAGGACGTTGGGCCTTCATGAAGTCTGTTTCTGATTGTTTGGTCAGAGACATTCACACCAGTGGCCTGCTGGAGGTCATTCTGTAGGGCTCTGGCAGTGCTCCTCCTGCTCCTCCTTGCACAAAGGAGCAGATAACGGTCCTGCTGATGGGTTGTAGACCTTCTATGGCCCTGTCCAGCTCTCCTGGAGTAACTGCCTGTCTCCTGGAATCTCCTCCATGCTATTGAGATTGTGCTGGGAGACACAGCAAACCTTCTGGCAATGGCACGTATTGATGTACCATCCTGGAGGAGTTGGACTGCCTGTGCAACCTCTGTGGGGTCCAGGTAGCGCCTCATGCTAACAGTAGTGACAGTGACCCTAGCCAAATACAAAAAGAGTCAGAAAAGATGAGGCTGATTGGAAACACCAGGTCCTTGTCAGGACTGCTCATGGGCGCACTTCCATGGCAACACCTGACCAGGTATCTTCAAAGAAAAAGAGAGTGGTCAAAACAAAATATACGGTATAAGTTACATCAATAAAGACAAAGTCTGAACCCTTCGCCCAATAACTCCATTTTTCTAAAAAGACAAGAAAGGCCTTTTTACAGCACCATTTAGCGAGGGGGTAAATTTTTTAATTTAAATTTTAGATCTTTATGTTTCAAGCCTGAATTGTCCAAAGTTTGAGATGTTAAAGGGGCCCAATAGTTTCACAACTGTAAATGAAACTTTCAAACTTCATCATTGAAGTCACAAAGATCTAATTGCTGTGATTTTACTCCTATTTATTTAGCAGTGTTAGCTACTGGAACATAATCCTTTACTTTACATATCTTTGACGTGGCAGGCCAGATTTGGCCTGCTTGTCTTGAGTTTGACACATGAACATGAAGTTATTGAAGACAGAAGCCAAGCTGATGCCTCCTTCCAACATGGTTGTCATCTAAACAGAGCCCCTGCCCTGATGAAGCTACCATGGCATGTAAAGACAGAGAAAACATAAAGTTAGAGGTTGCTGATGAAGGTTCTCAGTCATCCAGGTCAAAGTCATTCCGTAAAAATTCAGAAAATATCCACTGGACTTGGTTTTCAAAATTTGAAGACGTTTCTCCACCTCTCCAGGAAGCTTTCTCAATTCAAATGTTTGGATCCGCAGTGAGTTTGAGTCTTATATGGACAAGGCCTTGTATTGCTTGGAAACATGCAAATGGTAACCGATGAATGGGTCGTTTTAGTTCCATCGTTAGCCTGTAATATCTGAACCTGTCTATGATTCTAGGGGTCGGTCGTTAAACGGGGGGATTGCCATTAAGGGGGGATTGTCTCCTCTGGAGGAACAGAGGAACGAGGGACCTACCCGCTCCAGCCGGTGAACAATACCTCCTTAACGACCGACTCTTAACAATCATAGACAGGTTTCAGGTATTACAGGAGACAATCCCTAATTGTGTCTCTGCTTAAAAACAGATTTATGAACCTTGTCTACCAATATAATGATGCCTGAGAAAATCATTTTCAAGATATATAGTAGCTCTGCAGTCTGATTCTCCTTTCAATAAGAAAACAAAAGATATGTCCTTCCATCAATTTTCTGACACGCTTAATCCCAAGTGGGGACATGTCCATTCCAGTCCTTCAGAAAGTTACGCCAGTGCTTCAGATTGAGAGCAAACATTAGGAACATAAGGAACAATCAGATCTCTGATATCTATCTATGTATCTGGTTTAGTATATACTTTCACACCAATAAGGTCATTGTGTGTCATTGGGGCCATAAAGGAGGCATGGTAGAATGACAGACAGTGGAAGTCTGTCACCATTTCAACATATTTTACTCTCAGAACTAACAGCAGTAATAACATTAATATTTTTTAATGTAATTCTTTGTACATTAAACAAAAGTAAAAAAAAACAACATTAGTGAAGTTGGATGTTGTGTCAAAACAAAAGATTTAGTTTAGCTCCATTAAAATAAACCTCTGTTCATCAGTGTGAAAGCCTGAGGCGCGGATCGCTGACCTGTGGTGATCGGTGAGGTCATTAGAGGACCAGGTCACTGGTTAGATAAAAGTTCACATTTTTTTATACCTCTCAACAGTAAAATGAATAGTGATGAAGATAGGACGGCTGGGGACAAGTACGTCAACAATTTGATGATTGCAGAGGGAACGACGGGAGACAAATGGCCTGAATCAGAGCAAGAAGAGTCCCAAAGCACGACCAAAGGTACAGCCTTGTTCTCTGGTGTTGTATTCAGCCTTGTTCATGCATGTATGCTGTTTACCCATAAAGAAGTGCATGCAACCATTGATATTTATGAAAGAACAGTGTGATGGTACCATTCAAATGTCTTTGGAATGATTTATCTCCGCAGTCTGCTGCCTACAATAAAGAAAGGATCACATATAGGCTTTCTATGTATGAAGGTGCTTAGATCAAGATGCCAAACGACTCAGCATTGGATCTTAAAGGGACACATTATTAGAATTTAATGCCAATTGAATATGCTAATGATAAATCAGCTTTTTATCGCCAGTAGGTCTGTTGCTTTGCTTTAAGGGTAGTGACAGATGCATGGAGGAGATCTGAGAGAGATGAGTCGGTCAGGCGGCGATTGACAGAGGAGATCTCCAATGTTTACAGAGTATAAGATGTTAATCTCCATCATCTAACCCGCTAATAATGGGTCCGTAACTCAAACAGCTGATGTTGAGATTTATCCTAGAACTCGAGGACAAATTTTGGCGTTTAGATCTGACTTTTCTTTGTCATCGGAGGGAAACTTTTGTAGTTTAAACTGTTTTTCATCCCCTGGAATTTATGCTGCCATTTAATTCAATGCCTACACACTGTTTGAAACATAAAAGGCTGCAGATTGTATGGTAGACTTAATCATTCTAAGTCCTACTGACATTGTTTCCACTAATAAGGGTGAATAAATGAATCAGCTTTAATGCTCCATCTTCTAGAGTAAACAATAGCATTTTGGTGTTTTTATTCGAGCCTTGGTGAAAACACATTCTGTGCAGCAAATCCCATTTTAAACTGTTCTTACTTAATAACTCTGACCACTCTTATCTCAAAATAAATGCATTATCTCTCTACACTTCAGAAACGATCTAGAAATAAGTCAAAATGTCTTAAATTAACTGTATTTACCCTCAATTTGAGTCGGTAAATAAGATGATTTGCCAATGGAATGAGGATTTTTACCCCTAAAATAAGGTAATTAGACAATATACACTTGAAATAAGACAAATTAATTGTTTTTTTCGTATGTTAAATGTAAATTGTCTTCTTCCATTGGCAAAGTGTCTCACTTACCTCCTCAATTCAAGAAAAAATGCACTTATTTTAGGAAAAAAATGACTTATGTATATTTCCATGTTTTCCAGTGTACAGTACTGTCCGTATCCGGTCTCAGAGCTGATTCTGCGTAGTTCCTGGAATCAGACCATTTCAGATCTGAACTCGTGTTTGTTTCCCTGTTTGCCGTTCAGCTGCGGTGCCAATCTGTCACTCTGTCTGCTCTCCCATCTTCCTGTGGAGTGTCGTCGCCATGGCAATCACCCAGCTGAGGCTGATCTTCTTCATGGGAGCCATGAACAAGATGCTGGAGTTCCTGGTTACTCATGGTGACCCGAACGGTAGGTGTAAAACATGCATAACATCATGTGTTACAGGTCACATGTCTCTGTTCTATTGGTAAAGCTTAGCAGCTGCTGTGTCTTTCAGCTTCAGAGGAGCTACAGAGGGAGGCCGAGGAGCAAGGTAACTGTAACATGGAGCCAGTCCAGATTGAGTCTCCCTCCCATCCATTTATTTTCATCAATCTGAACTGATTCACTCTGCATGTCTCTGCAGTTGGTTTCTACTCATCCATCTTTGGTTCAACGCAGCTTCTGTGTCTGCTGACATGTCCTTTGATTGGATACATGATGGACTGGAAGATGAAAGAGTGTGAAGAGGAGAATCCCAGCCAACTAAAAACCAAGAGGTAGGAAAATATTGATTGGTTTGTCTAATCAAACAGGAAGTGGGATGATCAGTCTTTGTTTCAGTCCTTCCTTCAGGAACACTGGGACCCATGTAGCATAAAGAATGACAACATTAGATTATCAGAACTTATGACAATTGTTCCCTCAGCGTCTCAGAGCCCCCAATCAGAGACAGAAAGGTCCAGAAGCTGACCAACGCCATCAGAGCCTTCGTCTTTACCAACTTCCTTCTGGTCATGTTTGGAGTCATTTCCTTAATTGACAACTTGCCCATACAGGTTAGGAAAAAAAGCATCTAATGTAACTCGTCATGTTTTCCATTAAATTACATAGAGTCTTTGTACAGCAAATAAAAAGTAAATACTGTCAGTACTCTAAAAACTGTCCTGCTCTCTGGTCACATTTACCAGGTGGTGTCGTTTGTTCTTCACACCATAGTGAGAGGATTCATCCACTCCTGCTGTGGAGGCCTCTATGCTGCAGTGTGAGTAACACCATTAATTAGTGCTACGTTCACTCCACACACACTTTGATCAGCAGAAGCAATCGCTTTAGATGCAAATTCAATGGTTGACGTGCATCTTGGCGCAGGAAAAGGTCCTGAACCGTGTTTTAACAAGCAGGAGCAGCGCCTCATGAGCTTCTGAGCATCTGATGCACTTCACAGGCAGCAGCTACTGGTGTTTGAAAAATTGAGCCTTTGCTGTTGGACGCACCACATCAACCAATCAGGGAAGCTGATCTGGGAGCTGGCAGGGAAACACTGCTGATGTAGAGTGCTATGATCACTACTTTGAAACAGTTTATTAATGCCTAAATTAACTTAAGATGTAGAAACCTGCTGGCAGAATATCCATCCATCCATGTTCTGGCACACTTAATCCCAAGTTGGGTCACTAGGGGTGCTGGTGACTATCTCCAGGTGTCTACGGGTGAGAGGCAGGGTACACCGGTCAGTTCAGGTCGCCGGTCCATCGCTGGGCAAAACAGAGACAAATAACCATCACACACACATATACCTAAGGAGAGTTTAGAGAAGCCAAATCGCCTAACAGTCATGTTTTTGGACTGTGGGAGGAAGCAGGAGTACCCAGAGAGAACCCATGCATGCTCAGGGAGAACATGCAGAAACTCCATGCAGAAAGACCCCGCAACCCAGAACCTTCTTATTGCAAAACATCAGTGCTACCCACTGCACCACTGAGCAGCCCCGCAGCTCACCACAGAGAAATAATATTTGAAAGCAGGATGGTAATCTGGATGAACTGACTGCAGGTGGACTTTCTCATTTCAAAACATGTTCAAACTCCTTTTTACCCAGAGATCACAGCAAATACAGCAAAGCTGCTCTCTGCCATTGAACACAGGAGCAGCAGAAGCATCAGATGTGTCTGGACACACTTTACTGCTCGTTGACCTTAATGTGAACGAGCATCAGAGCTGAAGCAACAGAAACTTTTTGGCTGCTCAAAGCACGCCTGTTGTAGACATAGCCTAAGATTCTGACTAAAAACTTATTGGATTATGAAGGAACTAACATCTTATCTTCAATTTTTTTCTGCTTTCATACATTGTTATTTTGAATTAAATTGTATTACTGGGGAAGAGCCCGCTACTAATTTCTGTCCTTCTCCATCCCAGGTATCCCACTAACCACTTCGGCACTTTGACAGGATTCCAGTCCACCATCAGCGCTGCTTTTGCTTTACTCCAGCAGCCCCTCTTCATACTGATGGTGGGCCACCTCAGAGGCGACCCTTACTGGGTAGGGAGCTCTCATAACTGCCACAGCTTATAGCAGGGATGCATGAACTCCTCAGAATGTCATTAAAAATAAGATGCTTTAAATATCAGTTCAAACATTGATTTATTCCTGCTTCTGGCTAAATTCAGAACTCCAACTGGAGGAGTATGTTTGCTTTTTAATGTAGGATAGCATAAAGCAGTAATATATCAAAGCAAACATGAATCCGTGTTTTACTCTGTTATGAAAAGGCAAACTTTTTTATGATCATAAACTGGTATCCTGGTGCAAAGTAGATGAACTATTCTCCAAGGATGAACTCATGTTTACTTTCCTACCACAGATCAACGTAGGACTTCTAATCTTCTCCCTGGCCGCCTTTCTGTTGCCTTGTTATTTGTTCTTTCACCGAAAAACCCTGATCAGAGAGAAGGAGCATCTAGACACCAACCCTGCCCACCAATCAGAGAAGGAACTCGCTGACATTATCCAATCAGACTGTGGATCTCATCAGAGACGACTTGATGGACATTCAGAACATGGAAACATAAACAATGGGCATCCTATGTAATTAGGCTGGTTTTAGGAACTAGGAAGTTGTTGTTATTACTGATATCATAACCAATATTACCACCTTATTCCTCGACATGAACACCCATAAAATAAACCAAAGTAAACAGATAAAATGATGCAGGTCTAAGAACTACAATGATTCCTATAGCTAGAACTGTTTTCTCCACATTCTGATGGGTTTTAGGTTTTTCCTCTTCAGGTTACATTCAGCAGGTATCAATGTTCTTCACCCCAAATGAATGAAACTGAGGGACCTTAATGGTAGGCTATGTGATGAGCCCATTTTATTTCTTGTTGAATGTTATTCACACTGATTCTGTTAAATTTATCACTAAGCTGGAAGTTTTTTCTGTTAATAAGTTAGTAAAATCATTTTAGATAGGAAGCAAATACACAGATTCACATTAAAACAACCATAAAACAAGATAAAAAAGTAAAAAAGGAAATAAAACAAGACAGCATAAGAATAGTTAATTATCAGTTTTCAGTCATTTATTTTGTGACATTGATCCTTAATGTATGAATAATTAAAGATATAGAGAACAATCTTTTATTTCCTCAATCAGTGGTCCTTCTAACTGTCAGTCATTTTGGTGATATGTTTACAAAAGGCCGTCCTATGTGCTCGTCCTGTTGGCTATCTTTTCTCCGCATGCGCACTTTCAGGCGTATATCTGCGGTTTAGCTACGGTTTCAGAAAGTCATTGAAGCTCACCTTCTCACTGCAGTTCTTTGAAAATGGCAGAGAGTTGTAAGAGAAAAAGTGTCTATGAATTGTTTGAGAAGAAAAGAAAGGCCCTTCGCTGTGGGAACATTAGAGCCGGGTCGAGCTGCTAATTTACGTGACACCATTGAATGCAACGTATGGACGAACACACCATGCCAGTCACTTCTGATCTAAGCTCTGGTAAGGGGAATTCAGACAGATAGTAGAGCGAAATATTAAAGCACACTGACTACCTCCTGGCTTCCTTCCATCTTGCTCTCCATTGTTTACTGCCCTGATTTTGTTTTTTTTAGGTTGTTTTAAGGCTACAGACTGGGATGCTCTGTGTCAGCCACATGGAGAGGACATCAAAGCAATGACTGAGTGTGACTGACTACATCAACTCCTGTGTAGAAAACACCATCCCTACCAGAACAGCTTCCCAGATAATAAAGCATGGATCACAGGTGATCTGAAGGAACTGCTCAACAAGAAAAAACAAGCCTTTAAGAAGGAAGACAGAGAATTAATGAGGAGTTTGCAGAAGCAACTTAAGGTAAAGATCAGAGAAAGCGTGGAGGCATAGAGGAAGAGGCTGGAAAACAAGCTCCAGCAGAACAATATTAGAGATTGGTGGTGAGGGAGGAAGATGATCAAATAAATGTAATTCAAATCAGTTTATTTCTATAGCGCCAACTTACAACATGTCATCTCAAGGCACTTTAGAGCAACAATTCACCCTTAGAGAAAAAAAAAACAGATAGACCCAAAATGCAGAGAAACCATTTCAGTGAGACCAGGGAAAAGGTTTAACAGGTTTATTGAGAAGTTTGGTGGAGATTCCAGTGTTGCTCTGATTACTGCTCAACCGGAACTGAAAGGTGAGGGGAAGACACTGTGGTTAGTTCAGGTTCAGTGGGAAAATAGATTCTGGAACTTGAAGAGGAGGAAGGATAGGCAGACTCACGTTTCCAGAGAATTGGTGGAGTCTTAGACTCCAGTAGGTGAGGAATGTGTTCCGGTGTTTGTCTCATAAGGTGTAGGGTGGACAAGGTTACCCAGAATGCGGTTGCTTGTAGATGAACAGAGAAAACTGACTGCCACTCAGATTTCCTGCGGTACTTCAACAGACTGCGGTGAAGATGAATCCCTTGCTCAGTGTGAAACTCAAACGACTCCGCGGGGGAAAGTGGATCCAAACCTCCGGTTTGTATCCCCAGCTCAGTTTGAAGCACAGTAGATCCTTCCAGGGAGAAAAGGTCCGAAAATCCAGTTTGCTGGATGACTTCCTGCCGAGAGGCAAAGACAAAAATAACAATGTAAAGACTCAGCAAAACTCAGCTTGGCTAGAGTACCCAAAACTGGCAAACACTCCGGCGTCGAGGTAGTGGCAGTCAGCAGCTTAAGAACACTCCGTTAACGAGGTGACCCCTTGCAGGTGTGTGAGGAGGAGAATCAGAACCAGGCGCCGCCTGGTGGAGGAAGGAAGACAAATACACAAAAACACAGATCACTCAGACTGGAGTCCTAACAGATATGCTTGTAAATAGAGATACTTATATTAAATATAGAATATTTCTATAAGATACTGTATAAAAAATGTAGCTTCATTGTAGCCTCATCTGGTCTGTTCCTGTTTGGCTGTGACTCCATCCTGAAGAGAAATATCAGCTGTGCTGCTGCCATCAACACCTTTGTTTCTAGATGTTGGAGCTTGGTCTGTTTTCCCGTGTGGTCCTGTTTCTCTGACTGTGACTAACTGGATGTCCTCTCTTCATGAGAGCTGGCTCGGAGCTCGTCTTTCTGGCTGTGTGTTTCCTGGACGGGGCCGCTTGTGGAGCTGGTTGACAGTTGCCTTTTGTATCTATGCTTCTTTTTCTATGTCTGCTTCTGTCTCCTTGAACCCCTGTAGGCCTCAGCAGATGGCCGCTCACACTCAGCCTGGTTCTGCTGGAGGTTTCTTCCTGTTAGAAGGGAGTTTTCCTCTCCACTGTCACAAGCATGCAATAGACTGTTTTTCCTTAGAAAACTTTTAATCAGTTTGATTGATTAAAGTGCCTTCAGATGACAGGTGTTGTGAATTGGCGCTTTAGAAATAAACTGGATTGAATTGAAATAAGTATAAAAATGTAATTAAATAAAATAGTGTCTGGCAATAAGGCACACAATAAAAGTAACAATGAAAACTAAATTAAGAAGTATGCCTATATCATGTATTTAGTAGATGAAACAGTAAATAATGGCATGGACATAAAAAAGTAGTTGCTTTCAAAGAACACTGTCTGACTCACTGATGTGTGTTTTAGAGAGATGTTGTTTTCTTTGTTTCTTTGTTCAACACCGTATGAGAAATAGTTCACCACATACACATCCACTGATGTTAATAATACCATGATTGCCCCTTTAGTTTAGGGATTTATAGACATGCAAATACCAGCGAGACAGATTCACAGAATATGTTTGTTTTCCTGCAGGGAAACAAAAAGAGGCTAGGTTTCATTCTGCAGCCTTAGTCTGTGTTTGGGCTGGGTGGATGCATGGGTGTGCATGTTTCAGTTCAGCGTAGCTGTGTGGGCTTATCCCCACAGCCCCTGCTGTCATTTTAATCTGACCTATGAATGGTCAGAGTGTTTGTTTTTCATGTTTGGTCTGCTATCTGTTTGGGCGGGGGGGATATTTAATGGGTTAAAAAAAATCTGAAAGCCAGGAGCTTGTTTGTGGAATTTTAGTTTTACAGGAGGTTAACTGGACCCTTTACTGGGGGGGTGGGGGGGATTTACCAACCAGGCAGTTGCCTTCGGCCCCATAAGTTCCCGGGGGCCCCTTAAAACTCTGTTTCCATCTATGGTTAATACAAGTATTCCTTATTGGCGCACATTAATGATGTTTTTCATAAAAATCCTTTCACTAAAATGCCATCAGAACGCTGATAATATTAAGTGTGTCTCAGCCCCCCCTTCAGTGTCCACCATATTGGATCAGTCCATTTGCTGCACATGTTCAGAAAGGTCCAAACAGACAGCAGCAAACCATTTGAAAACAAACCATGCAAAGAGCAGTGTTGCCAACTTAGCGCTTTAGTCGCTATATTTAGCCACTTTTCAGACCCCTCTAGCACTTTGATTTCTAAAAAGCTCCTAGCGCCAAATCTAGAGACTTTTTTCTGCTACTGGAGACTTTGGAGACAACATCTAAAAGCAGCGAACTCTGCTCTCCAGAGCAAGTAGATTGGTAACCCCGCCTCCTGCTCTCCTCTATCTTGTCTGCTGTCATGATTCATGCAGCTATTATTTCATCCAAATGAAAAATGGAGAACAGATAAGCAGATCATGGCTTGTCTACAGTGAAAAGAAGGACTGGGTTATTTACTTTGGCCTTTTTGGAAACACAGGAAGGAGCAATCAGCTAAGTGAGCTTAGTGCTTGGAAAAAATCTTTCATTCCTTTTGTGACCAGAGGCGTAGCCAGAAAATGTTTATTTATTATTATTATTTTTTTCTAAAAGTGTCCTGCCTAGCAATGTGGCAATAAGAATAATTGTCTTGGTGCCAAAAAGAGCCTAACAGATTTTACTTTCACCAGTGGAGCAGTACGGCTATCACCATAGTGTTCCGCTTGTTTCATGAATATAAATTGCTTTATTATAATTATGCAGGGAGTTTTACGGATTATATGGACACTGCAATGTAAGTAGAACAGAAGAGGGAAAACAGAAAAAAAGGAAAAGATGAAAGAAAGAGGAGATAAAAGGGAGATAATGATAAAACATCTTCAGTCTGCTTCATCACCTGCAAAGAGATAAAAAAAGAAGAGCACAACCAATGGACATGGTACAAGACATACAACACCTAGATACTATCGCTGAAGTAGTATTATTTAATCTGACATGTACTCTGTGTTACCTGGAGATATGAATGTGGGCTTTCTGTATGGAAGTGAATCTCTGAGTACCTGGAACCAAAACACCTGTAGTTCTGGGAGTGCACTTGTGGATGTAAAGTTTATCCACAGTCCAAAGTGTATCCAAAGGAATGCTCAATTGTGGTTGTGGAGAGCCGAAGTCCAGCGCCGGGAGACCCAAAGCCCCAGATGCCCAAAGGGATCCCAATAGCGAAGGCACCAAGGAGGGGCCAGCCCAGGAAATCTGGCCCCCACCAAGGGAGGAGGAGCGACAGCCCCGAGGTAGTCCCAAAACCATTGCAATTCAAAAGCCCCCGGGAGCCGCGGGGAAGAGTCCGTGGGCTCCGTCGGCAACCAGCCACCCCTAAGTGAATATGGCTCTTGGCCCCAGGGATCCGAGGCCTTCCTCCAGGCCCACGACTCCCGGCGGCAGCCAGGGAACAGGGGTGTGAGAAGACCCAGATCCTCCCTACGCCTGCTCAGATGTGATGTTGTTGTGTTGCTCTCAGGTGTAATTAAAACTGGGAGTACCAAAATGGGGTGTCCAGCACTGTCAGGTCTAACACCTAGAACACTGCAAAACAAGGAAAGAAAGGCACAGAGTCAGAATTCTTTTTACTCTGCTGGTCTTGAACTTTCTCCTCGCTATTTATTAAAGTCAGCGGGGTCTCTAGTTACACAAACTGAGGTTAACTAAAGTAAAGGGAAACAAGATAGACAATTTATTATGCAGCATCAGTGAACAGGTCAATTTGCATTTAAATGTCTTGCGGTCAAATTATACGAGAACGGTTGGTTTCGTTAAGCTTGAGCAATACTTCCTATGAGTTGACCTGTACTGCTTGTGCAACACCCCTCTGGAACAGTCGTATGTCACACTTTATACATAATAAGAACAAACATTAAGAATCTTATACATAATTATTCCAACAAGCACAGTCCACCCCCCCTCTGGGAGACAGGCAGTGCCAGCGCAACCCCCCAATCGACAACCCAGAACCCTTAATATCTAAATGCGAGAGGGGATAGGGGGAGCCGACCATGGTGAGGCCCATGAAATAAGCCCCCCCGGGTGCCCTAGACCCCCAACCCCCCAGAAAATGCCCTACATAGATGCGTGTTGTGAAAATGTTGCAGATCTTTTCCATTGTCATTACTTACCTACTTTTCTCAATAATCCTTCTGCATGAAATTTATATTTAAAGTACTAATATCTACATAAATTGATTATTTGTTTATTTGTTTTTATCAAAATAGTTATTTATTTATGATTTCACCAAAGACTCCTAGATGACTTGCAGAGACACATCATTTTCTCTTTATCCCACATACGCAAAATCTAGTTCTGTACTTATCATCTTTAATGTCAGTATATTGATGTTCATTGTTAACCAAAGTGTTTTTGTTGTTGAGTAATGGCCACCCAAAAAAACAATAAAAGAGACAAGAAGAGAGGGACAAAATCTAGAAAAAGTAATGAATGTCTATTCTATTAACATTTCTCTATCTGTATAATGGGTCTGTTTTATGTGTTGTCTCCTCAATTGAGAGTAGGGTCACCAGATTTTGTTTTCTTAAAGGGAGGACACTTGTTTTGGGGGGGTGGTTCGGGGTGGGTTTTTTTGATTGGGTGGGGGTTGGGGGGGGCTGCTGGAGATGCTGGAAATGGTGAGGATGCTGAGGATGGTAAAGGTGCTGGGGATAGTGAGGATGCTGGGGATTGTAGGGATGGTGAGAATGCTGAGGATGGTGAGGATGCTGGAGATGGTGAGGATCCTGGGGATGGTGAGAATGCTGAGGATGGTGAGGATGCTGGAGATGGTGAGGATCCTGGGTATGGTGAGGATGCTGAGGATGGTGAGGATGCTGGAGATGGTGAGGATCCTGGGGATGGTGAGGATGCTGAGGATGGTGAGGATGCTGGAGATGGTGAGGATGCTGGAGATGGTGAGGATGCTGGAGATGGAGAGGATCCTGGGGATGGTGAGGATGCTGAGGATGGTGAGGATGCTGGAGATGGTGAGGATGCTGGAGATGGTGAGGATGCTGGAGATGGAGAGGATCCTGGGGATGGTGAGGATGCTGAGGATGGTGAGGATGCTGGAGATGGTGAGGATGCTGGAGATGGTGAGGATGCTGGAGATGGTGAGGATCCTGGGGATGGTGAGGATGCTGAGGATGGTGAGGATGCTGGAGATGGTGAGGATGCTGAGGATACTGGGGATGATGAGGATGCTGGAGCTGCTGGGGAGCCCCAGAGCTGACGGCGTGGTTCGGTGCCCAGTGTGTTTCAACTACGTGCTGCACTGTAGTCGACCAAAATCCCAGACAATTGAACCCCCCCCAGAAACGTTTTATAGTTTCTGGGGGGGGGGGGGGTTAGTTTAGTTTTTAAGTCTGAAAAGTAGGACCTGTCAGGGAAAAAGAGGATGTCTGGTCACCCTAATCTAGAGGGCCCCCTGCCTGTCTTTGCCTAGGGCCCCAAATGTCCTAACTGG
The DNA here is from genome assembly GCF_016077235.1 of Cyprinodon tularosa. Lineage (NCBI taxonomy): Eukaryota > Metazoa > Chordata > Actinopteri > Cyprinodontiformes > Cyprinodontidae > Cyprinodon > Cyprinodon tularosa. The sequence continues at coordinate 16,600 of NW_024038259.1, forward strand.
GCCCCTGGCTGTCTTTGCCTAGGGCCCCAAATGTCCTAACTGGGCCCCTGCCTGTCTTTGCCTACGGCCCCAAATGCCCTAACTGGGCCCCTACCTGTCTTTGCCTAGGGCCCCAGATGTTCTAACTGGGCCCCTGCCTGTCTTTGCCTACGGCCCCAAATGCCCTAACTGGGCCCCTGCCTGTCTTTGCCTAGGTCCCCAAATGTCCTAATTGGGCCCCTGCCTGTCTTTGCCCAGGGCCCCAAATGTCCTAACTGGGCCCCTGCCTGTCTTTGCCCAGGGCCCCAAATGTCCTAATTGGGCCCCTGCCTGTCTTTGCCCAGGGCCCCAGATGTCCTAACTGGGCCCCTGCTTCAGCAGCCATGTTAATATCAGCTGCAGCAGAGCTCTAGCATCACTGTGGGTCACGGGAGGCAGAGAAAGGCTACTTTATAGCTTCTACCGGTGTTTCCAATCAATTCAATCGCGATGAGTGACCGTGACGTCACCCACTCTAGGGCGGGGCTTGGTCTCTTGGGCAATAGAATTCGGCGCTAGCTTGATTGACAGCGCTGAAGGCCAATCAGCGTTATTTCTAATGCGCAGCTCTGCTGCTGGAGCCAGGCTCTGGATGTTTTCTGATTAGGAGGAATCTGTGGGATCCTGGAGATGTGAGAGGAGGATCTGCTCCGGTCTGGGTTTAACGGTTAAAGTAGGGGCCCAGCATTCATCCAGCTCAGAGACCGGAGAGCCGCTGCTGCTGCTGCTCAGGACGATGGAGAGCTAGCTGCCATCGAAGGGGTAACAGTCTGAGCTTTATCTGGACCCGCTGCTCTGGTCCCGAGCTGATAATCCACCAGGAGCCGCTCAGACACTCCCTCCGCCGGGTCGCATCCCTCCAGGTGAGCTTAATGATTAGCAGTTAGCCGCGGCTAACAGCTGCTCAGCTAACGGCTGCTTTAATGGCGTCAGCCGGGATGATCAGGTCCTGTTAGCTTCAACAGCATCGAGGAGGGGGATCAAAGGAGCCAGTTGAGCTCTCATCAGGGTACCGTCACACCCTGCTGGCCGACATGGGCCCCATGATGCTCCCATCCATGGAGAAAACCTCCTCCATGCTGAAACAGGAGGAACATCCTGCTTCTCCTCTGATCAGAGGAGGCCAGCAGGCTGGTGTAGAGGAGCTGCTCCATCACGGAGGGCTTTGCCCTGGACTGTCCTCCTCTGAGCAGAGCAGCTCCTCAGATGGAAGTGGGCCTCCATCCACCAGGGCTAGAGAGCTCCTCTTCTTCATGGAGCTGTAGGTTGGTGCTGTGCCTTGAGCTGCTGCCTGACTGCAGTGAACACACCCACCCAGTGAGGCCATGCTGGGGCTGCTGCTGATGCTTGAGCTGCCTGGGATACGGGGGATGCTGGGGCTGATGAGGATGCTGGGGCTGCTGCTGATGCTGGGGCTGATGAGGATGCAGGGGCTCCATCACATGTGAGGAGCTGACACTGGAGTTGGAAATTAACTAGGAATTGACAGTGATTGGTGGGGAACTCAGGGGAGGATTTAGGAAATTTGGGGCCCTAGGCAAAGACAGGCAGGGGGGCCCTCTGAACCGAGAAAACAACACATTAAACAGACCCATTATCCAGATGGAGAAATGTTAATAGAATAGACATCCATTATCTGTTCTAGGTTGTGTCCCTCTCTTCTTGTCCCTTTTCTTCTCGTTTTCCTCTCTATGTTTTGTACTCAGCTGATTTTTATGGGGCCCCCAGGAACTTGGGGCCCTGGGCAAGAAGGCAGTATTGCCTAATGGTGAAACCCCCCCCCCTGGGTGTAGGAATACTGCAGTGCCAGACAGGAACCAGTTCAGGTAAACATTGCTAGAAATGCTTTTGGATCCTTGTTTTCTCTCCATCATCCTTCAGTGTTTAGTGCGTTCACCACATGGCTGCTTTAGTGGCTCTGTTTGAACCATTTGGAGGTGAAGCCTCAGATGTTTGGGGGAAAAATGTTTTTAATTAATTTCATAATCTTCTATTTCTTCCCATCAGAGGAAGCTGCCCTTTTAAACTATGATAAAATGTTTAGGTTGTTTGTAGTTTTAATGCAGTAGTAAATATCTTCTTTTTCAAGTATCAACAAGATAATTCCCTAATAATAAGACCTTATTGTATTTTTATTTGATTTTCCATTAGCTGTAAAACAATAAAAAAAATAAAAAATACCTTTACTTTTCCTGGAGTTTATCTAACCTGCTGCTCACGGGACATTTCAGCACCAGTGCTAAACAATTCAAAAGGAGCCTTTAATAAGGCAGACAGAGAATTAATGAGGAGTTTACAGAAGCAACTTAAGGTAAAGATCAGAGAAAGCGTGGAGGCATAGAGGAAGAGGCTGGGAAACAAGCTCCAGCAGAACAATATCAGAGATGAAGAAGATCCCAGGCTTCTAGCAGAAGGATGATCAGACAGATGGAAGTCTGGAAAGAGACAATCAACTGAATCCATTCATCAACAGGTTCAGTTCAGGAAGAAGCTCAGCATCTTTCTCTCCTGCCAACAGTCACATGGACGTCCTGCCCTCCTCTGATATTCTCTCTCCTGCTATTAGTTTATCAGTCAGATCAGCAGGTGGTGCTGCTCCCTCCACCTTCCACCTGTCTGTCTCTAGAAGTCAGTAAAGAGGCAACAGGAGAGACTGAATGGTAATCAGTCAGCAGGTCCTGATGGTGTCAGAGTCCTGGAGGCCTGAGCAGAGCAGCTCTGTGGGATTCTACAGCACCTCTTCCCCCTTAGTCTGACCCTGGAGACGGTTCCAGGGATGTGGAAGACCTCCCGCCTTGTTCCAGGACCAAACAAGACTCGGCCAGCAGTCCTCACTGACTATAGACCCGTTGCCGAGACATCATCAAATGGCTGAATGAGCTCCTCGGCACACGGTCAGGTCATCCAATTCTATTCAATTTATTTCTATAGCTCCAATTCACACCACGTCATCTCAAGGCACTTTCCAGTTCACCAGATCATCCAATCAGATTGATTCAAAGTTTTCTATCTAAGGAAAACCAGCTGATTGCATCGACTCATTGACTCTTCAGCAATCCCTCACACTAATCATGCTTGTAGCGACAGTGGAGAGGAAAAACTCCCTTTGAACAGGAAGAAACCTCCAGCAGAACCAGGCTCAGTGTGAGCGGCCATCTGCTGAGGCCGACTGGGGTTCAAGGAGACAGAAGCAGACATAGAAAAACAAGCATAGATACAAAAAGCAACTGTCAACCAGCTCCACAGGCGGCCCCGTCCAGGAAACACACAGCCAGGCAGACGAGCTCCGAGCCAGCTCCCATGTCAGAGGATGAAGAGAGCACATCTAGAGACTTTAGAACATTTATTAAAGGATCTATGTAAAATTTGAGAGCTTTATTATTCTGGCTCCTTAAAAAACTTAAAACTCCACCAATTTATGCTTTTTAATCAGAAACACTGCAGCCTGGTCAGGATGTTAACGAGTATGTGGTCTTTATCAATTTTTTTTGACTTAGATAGAAATAATAGCTGCATGAATCATGACAGCAGACAAGATAGAGGAGAGCAGGAGGCGGGGTTACCAATCTACTCGCTCTGGAGAGCAGAGTTCGCTGCTTTTAGATGTTGTCTCCAAAGTCTCCAGTAGCAGAAAAAAGTCTCTAGATTTGGCGCTAGGAGCTTTTTAGAAATCAAAGTGCTAGAGGGGTCTGAAAAGTGGCTAAATATAGCGACTAAAGCGCTAAGTTAGCAACACTGCTCTTTGCATGGTTTGTTTTCAAATGGTTTGCTGCTGTCTGTTTGGACCTTTCTGAACATGTGCAGCAAATGGACTGATCCAATATGGTGGACACTGAAGGGGGGGGGGGGGGGGGGGGGGGGGGGGGGGGGTGAGATACACTTAATATTATCAGCGTTCTGATGACATTGTAGTGAAAGGATTTTTATCAAAAGCATCATTAATGTGCGCCAATAAGGAATAGTTGTATTAACTATACATGGAAACAGAGGTTTATGGGCCCCCAGTAAATAGTTTTGGCTAATGGTGAATCCCTCCCCTGCTCCAATCAGGGGATGTTAGATGCATTTAGAGCTTGCAGCAGTCTTCACATGCTGAGCAGTGATGCAGCATCAGGTCACTGGGTCCACTTAGAAAGCCAACCTGTTCCAGTTAAAGTCATTGTAGTGAAACCATGTCATTGTTTTCAGTCTGCAGAACCTGAGGCCTGGATTATGTCCTTCTAGTGTGGAGCTGAAAAGCTTTCATCCATCTGTTTCCTAGATCTGCTTAGGCTGGGGCTCTTACTCCAGGTCACAGGGGGAGGGGTCCCAACACTATGTTCCACATATTGGTCACTTTATCACTTAGTGCCTGAGCTGTTATCCTTCTTTGTTCCAGTAGAATTTATCCTTAATCTGGTTGAGTTAATGGAGCATAAAGAGCAAAGAATCATCAACAAACAGCAGATTTCTGTGTTGCCAACGTTCACCAGTATTATTCAGGACTAGGGCTGCACCCTACAATAAAATTGCAAATCGAGTAATCTGTCAAATATTTTTTCTCGGTTAATCAATTACTAATCAGATAGCCAAAAGCTCTTCATAGAACAGTTTTTACAGAATTAAACCAGGTGAAACTAAAACTTTTACACTTGAGGAGCTTTGGATTATAGAGCAGATTCACAGATGAAAAATATGTTTTTTTATCTTTATGAAAAATCTTTATCCTTTCTTTTACAGCACATCAATAACCTTGTAATAACATGAAAATAACATAGCAAGTTACACTATATTGCTAGGTAACAAGAAAAAATGTATTGGGAATTTTGGTTAGTGCTGTGCTTCAAATTTCAGGCTGATAAGGTGAAGTCAGTCCTCTTAGATTTCAAAGTGTTATTACCAGGGAACTCAGCGATACATTAATGTTATTTTCTAGTAAAATACAGTTTATTACTCGCCATATAACAGAAAACCTAGAAGACAGTAAGCCAAGCTTCTTAACTAAACTCTTATTGATATGTAGCCTGAGTTCAGTTTTATAATGCTCTATTTACCTGATCATAAGTTACAATCTACTTTGTAACCTGGTGGTAGATGGTGGCTAATAATAGAAACCGTTATTTTGGAACCTAATGGTAATTCCCCGCTAAAAGTCTCCATTGTTACATAGTAACATATATTGTAATAATTACAGGCAGGTAAATAGTTTGACATTATGTACATTCATTTTTTGGTAATTACCAAATAAGGTTTTTCTTGTTACCAAGTAATATAGTGTCACTCGCTATGTTATTATCATAGAATTACATGGTATTGATTCTATTCAGTTTATTTCTATAGCGCCAATTCACATCATGTCATCTCAAGGCATTTCACAGGTCACCAGATCATCCAGTCAGATTGATTCAAAGTTTTCTATCTAAGTAAAACCAGTTGATTGCATCGACTCATTGACTCTTCAGCAATCCCTCACACTAAGCATGCTTGTAGCGACAGTAGAGAGGAAAAACTCCCTTTTAACAGGAAGAAACCTCCAGCAGAACCAGGCTCAGTGTGAGCGGCCATCTGCTGAGGCCGACTGGGGTTCAAGGAGACAGAAGCAGACATAGAAAAACAAGCATAGATACAAAAAGCAACTGTCAACCAGCTCCACAGGCGGCCCCGTCCAGGAAACACACAGCCAGGCAGACGAGCTCCGAGCCAGCTCCCATGTCAGAGGATGAAGAGAGCACATCCAGTTAGTCACAGTCAGAGAAACAGGACTACACTGAAAAACAGGCCAAGCTCCAACATCTATAAACAAAGGTGTTGATGGCAGCAGCACAGCTGATATTTCTCTCCAGGATGGAGTCACAGCCAAACAGGAACAGACCAGATGAAGCTACTATGAGAAAAAGCAGAGAGAGCAAAACGTTAGAGATTGAACTAACAGATTCTGCAGAGTGGGAGAATAGAGATAGAATGATGAAAAAGGGGTCCCTATGTCCTCCAGCAGTCTAAGCCTATAGCAGCATCACTATAGAGATAGCTCAGGATAACCTGATGTACTGTAAAATAAAGCATTAGCATCTTTTTATTTTTTACAGTCTTGATATAATGATTGTTCTGAGTCGCTCTGTCAGTTAAAGACATGATTTAAAGTCTCTAAACTCCTGTTAACCATTAATCGATTACTAAATCAGTTAATGATTATTATTATAATAATAATTGATTAATCAGAATAATTGTTTCAGAATAATAATCTGTAATCTCCAGGTTGTGTGCAGGCCTGTGAATGGGGGGTGATGTTGTGTTTTTCTCTCATTCCTGCTGCAGGTGCAGCAGCTGGACCGACCTCAGCCTGGATCCTCTGCTGCTGTGGTCCAGGAGGGTCCACCGGCCTCAAAGACAGCATGATCATCATCCCAGCTTTGAAGACGGGGATTAAAGGACCTTTGCAAAGCCCAAGTTAAAGGGATTTCCATTTTTCCAGGACTCATCTGTTGGCAGATGAACTTTTCTCACAGGGGAAACTTTAAAAGAAGCTTACTTGTAGAGGAACAAGCAGACAGAAGAACCTGGAGAGGAAAGAAATAAGGAAATCAGGAAATAAGGAAGAGCTCTGATATCTGGATCTCACAGGGACCCTCATCCATCCCAGCCAGGTTCTGTTAGTGCTGCCTGAAATGAGATAATTACCCTGCTAATGCTGAAGATCCTCACTGAGAGCAACGACTTAGCAGCAGCAGCAGCACGCGCATGGATGCTAATGGATGGTCTGTTGGAGTCGGCTCTGAGTGTTTTGGAAATCCAGCCGTTTCCTCTTGTTGCCTGCCAATCAGCTCGGGGATGTAGCCGGCAGGTGGGGGGGTTTAAGTTGGCCACTGCGGGGGTTTGGGGATGCCCCGACACAGGCCTGCTAACAGACTGCTTGGCGCAGTAAACCGGGGTTACCCACGCTGTTTACATCTTTTTATCTATTTCTTTTTGTAAGAGTTTGTTTATTTGGCATAAAATATCCGTTTTTAAGCAAAGTGAATGCGGATGGCTAAGCTAGTCCATCCAGTCTGAAGGAGGATCCAGATAAAGGAGACCAGTCAGCCTCAAAGCATTCCTCTGTTTGTCCATCCTCTGGTTCTCGGTCCCAGGACAGCTCTACCTCTGCCTCCATCTATTCTCTATATATCTACAGACCGATCCAGCTGAGGGAACCGTCGCTATAGAGCTGCTGATGACCAAAATACTTCGAGTTCCTCTGAATGAGAAAGCTTCTTATTGCTGTCGAACAGTTTGCTGATCCTCTCATCAAACTTGCAGACTAACCTCTTTGACGCCTTTTTAAAAAAAAAATCTAAATCTGTCCTGTGCTCATCAGAACAGGCCCCCCCCCCCCCACACACACACACCCACACACACACACACCCACACACACACACACACACACCCACACACACACACACACACACCCTGGAATGAGCCTCAGTGAGCGATTCCCTGACATTGTTGATGAGCAGAAGCAGCGCTCCTAGCTGACAGTGATGCCCGGTAGCAGCAGTAAGAGCGGAGGGCGGGGCCCCTCCTCTTCCCCCCTCCCACATGCCGTGGTCCCGCCCAGCAGGCCCCTCAGACCTTCCCGCTACGTCCCTGTTTCAGCAGCCACCTTCTTCCTGGTCGGATCCACCACGCTGTTCTTCTGCTTCACGTAAGTCATGCTCAGTCACTGACGCCCCCCCGCCCCCACACGTTGCTGACCCTAACCAACACATGACTAACCCTGGACTAAACCAAATAACCAACTTAGCCCTAAACCCGTTAGCAAATTAGCTCATGAAGTCCAGGACAATGTTTCCAACAGCTGCTCCTCCATTCACTCCTAAAAAGCTAATTCAGGAATGTTGCTGTTAGTGATTACTGGATAACCAGAAATGATTCTGCTGACAGAGAAGACTACAGAGGCTACAGAGATATTCATTACAAACCTGAAAACTCCTGCTTTATGACAGTCACTGTGTGCTCTGCAGTTAACAAACACAGTGAAAATCTAGCATAATGTTAAACCATCTAAGCTGCTATAGTGGGAATTCCACACATCAGTAATGTGATTTTGTTAAAAGCCGTCCTGCATAAACATTCCGGTTGGTTAGAAGTTGGATATTCAGGATCAGCGGAGTCAGCGGGATCACGGTTGATCCGACCCCACCCAGCATCTCCCAGCTGCTCCTGGAGACGCCGGCCCAAATCAGAGTCCCTCCATCGGATCAACCGTGAGCTAGATCCCGCTGACTCCGCTGAGATAGATACAGCACTGGGACTTGATCAACAGCCGATACCACACCGTGACATCACAGGAGGTGGCAGTAGTGTTCTTTGACAAACATTACTTTAAATTAAAAAACACTTATCATTTATTGAACAGTATGGAATCATTTCATATTCAAAATACTTACAGAAGTTTGAGTTTTGAATCTGAGCGAACTTTAAGCGCTGTTGTCGAGGCTTCATAGAGCCACATGTGGCTACAGAGCCGCAGGTTGTAACAAATCAAAGAAAACATCCATAGTAAGTGGAAGTAAAGGAAATGTGTGTGTTACTTATGAGCCGATTTCAGAACAAAACTAATACTGGTCAAAAGTACCGGCTGACTAAAGTTTTTTGTTTTCAGATTCAGACAACGTTTTTCCCTTTAGTAGGACAACCTGAAAAACACCTCCAGAGGGAGGTGCACAGGAGGCAGGGTGATGAAAACCCTGAATCACTGGAACTGGCTCCTTCTCATGGGTTAAACCTGGGGTTTCCTGCTGCTCCAGCAGGGGGCAGCAGTGTGCTAACACCTCCATTCTGCGTGGCTGTTTGCCTGAAAGATAAAGGCTAAAAGAGCATTGGTGGGAGAAAATCAGATGGAAAGGTGTGTGTGCATGCAGAGGTCTGCCTCTTTGCATGAAGGCATGTGTGTGGGAGCGCTAATATGTGTGGTCAGTGTGGGGGGGCAGTTTGCTCTGTGCTTTGGATTAGGAAAGAGAAAATAGGCCAACATCTGTCACCCTGACAAAAGCCCATCGCCCAGCCTGCCATTACCCCACCCCTCCTCTTCTCCTCGTTTATCCTCTCACAGGATGGATAAACATGGCGGAGTTTCACCCGGGGTCGAGAAAGTCCTGCTAATAGATCCTGTTTTGGAGAACTCTCGTATTTCACCTGCTGGTTTTCTTTATCTTTCATTTTTTCTGCTCTTCATGCCCCCAACCCCCCCTTTCTTTGACTTTCTAACTTACTTCTGGAAACATGGAAAAAGCCTGGCAAAACAACACATCTGGAATAAACTTCCAACCTCGTTTCACCAGTGAAAATAAGACTTCTGCTAAAACCTTTAATTAGATAATAATGATAATAGAACTTTGTTGAACTCACATTGGAGAAATTATCTCTGCATTTAGCCCCTCCCCTTGGGGAGCAGTGGGCCGCCATTGTGCAGCGCCCAGGGAGCAGTGGGGGGTTAAGGGTCTTGCTCAGGGACCCAGAGTGGAGGCTGTGGGGATCAAAGCAGGTACTTGCAACCTTCTCAGAGCACAAACACACTGCTCTAACCACTAGACCAACCCTCCCCCTTCATTAAAGGGATAGTTCGGTATTTTTGACATGAATCTGTATGGCATCCCGATCACCAGCGGCATGCAATCACACTGACTTACCCCTGGCAGCGTCCTGTGAGCAGAGTTATCGTCCAGTTTTGGTCAAGCCGAAAGTAGTCCTGCAGGTTTTTAGGTACAGCGAAATAAAACGTTTCTCTTCCCAAAACATTATGTGTCCAAAAGAGTGATATTTTCGCATCCCAAAAACATTGTAGTTGAAAAAGTCACACGTCGTTATCAATTGGTCCTATTTTCTCTCTGTTCGTATCAGTGCGCGCCGTCATTCAGACAGCGAGCCCAACAACAGCCATGTCTCCTTCCGCGGCGGACTACTTTCGGCTTGACCAAAACTGGACGATAACTCTGCTCACAGGACGCTGCCAGGGGTAAGTCAGTGTGATTGCATGCCGCTTGTGATCGGGATGCCATACAGATTCATGTCAAAAATACCGAACTATCCCTTTAAAGGACTTTCTAGTTCTATTTAAGGTAGTTTTGCAAACAGAGCTCCATCTTGATCACTTTCTGTACATCGGAGCTTCAGAAAGGCCTTGATTTCACGCAGCAGCTTAAAGACCTTTAAAACCCTTACATCCACAGGCCTCAGCCCGTCTGTTCAGCACCTCCTCTTTCAGGTGAGCCTCTGTTGGTTCCTGCACCGTGCAGTACTCAGTCTTCATGTCCTCCATGATGCTCAGAGTGACTGCTGGTGATACTTCCTGATATGTAGGAAAGGTTTACTCTCACAGAGCAATACAGGCATTGATGTTGCAACAATATAATAAAACACACAGGATCACTGATCTCTATTTGTTCCCTGGATCTCTGATAGCCCGTCAGGGTTGAAATGAAGCCACCGGCCACCATATTGGTACTCCCTAGTTAGACTGGTCTCAGTATAAACAATACACTGCAGCATCAAACAACGATGATTATCTCATTTTCAGAGGGTCTTAAGACTTTTAAAATAAAGATAAATTCATCACTTTGACACCGGCTGTTTCATAGCATCAGTAGATTACTGTAACTTATAATAAAATAATAGTCACATCACATTGCATAGTCATTATGAAGCCTATAAATGATGTAATGTAACATATTATACAAATCCATCACAATAAAATGAATGTGTTAATGGTGTATAATAATACCAATGTGCCAAAACTGATGATGTAAATGTTATATACATGTATAACACATATACATTATATACTTGTTTTTGTTTAGAAAACATGCAAATTGAAACGTACGAACGGGTCCACCCCTTTGGAATGGGTGACGTTCCCACACCTGTCCATTCAGGTGATTTCTCCATTTAGCATGTTTCTAAACAAAAGCGAGGCTTTGTTGGGCTACTGTATAAAACCTGGAACTAAACGCTATTTCTGACATTTTGAACTGAAAAAGCTTCCTGGATGGAAGAGAAACGTCTTCAAACAAAGTCCAGTGGATTGGCTTTTTTTGGATGACTGTGACCTGGATGACTGAGAATCTTCTCCAGCATCACACCTGAAAGCCTCGTCTCTCCTGTTCTTTTTCCTGAAAAGAGATCAATAAATAACACTTCATAGTGTAGCTCAGTTTGATAGGATCTAATCTCATTGAGTATTAGTGTTGCAGCAATGCCAATTTGGCCCCGATACCCGATACCTGGCTGTGCAGAATCGGCCAATCATACCACCATATGAAGAACTGCATCCTACTTGGATGTAAAATAATTGCCATCATGGCTTTGTCAAGCTGCTGCCTACCTTTGTGAAGCAGGAAAAAGACTAAAACAAAGTGAATCCAGTAGAACTTTTTATTGCCTACCTGGAATGGGTGACAATAGTTGAAGAAACTTCCGGCTGTCAAAATGGTATCGGCCCTATTTGTTGCTATTGACAGCGATAGCACCATTTTAGTGTTGGATCGAGGCCCCGCCCATTACTGGTATCGGTGCAACACTATGGAGTATGCAGTACTCTTAATGCCAAATACAGGGATGGTGAGTTGAAAGGAGATAATGTTTTTGGTAGAAATATAATGGAGCCAGACTTTACAGGTGTGAGATTTTAGAGCTTCAGCATCATAGAAGGTACCTCTGACTGAAAAATAAATGCCAGATAAGCCGCCCAGCTCAGCGGCGTGCCTCAGTGCTCATTTTCTCTGCCTGCGATGTGTTGGTGCTTCCACCTGATATCTGTCTGACGAGTCGCTGTCGGTGTTCCAGGTGTCCGTGGCTCTCGGAGCGCTTCTCTGTTGCCATTCCAATCTACAATGGAGTTATCTTTCTGTTTGTGTTGGCTAACTTCTGCATGGCCACATTCATGGACCCCGGCATCTTCCCAAGGGGTGAGTTTATAAAAGCATCAACTTATTGGTTTGTCTCCAGATAAATGTTTTTCAGATTGAAGCGGACTGTTTATTCAGACAATTCAGAGTCTAATCCACAGCGCCTGGTCGGATAGACGGTTTCTCACTAAAGAAGTAGCTACCTATTTTAGTTGTGTAAATCATTCTGCTGCTGGTACAGAAGTGTGTGCTGACTGTAGTGAGATACTGATGAGGTATTTGCTGTGCGTGCAGCGGAAGAAGACGAGGACAAAGAGGATGACTTCCGTGCTCCGCTCTACAAGACGGTGGAGATCAGGGGGATCCAGGTCAGGATGAAATGGTGTTCAACCTGTCGCTTCTACAGACCCCCACGTTGCTCCCACTGCTCCGTCTGTGACAACTGTGTCGAGGTGCGTTCAAAGACACCGCCCCACAGCAGCCGTTTTCACACACAGCAGTGTTTGTCTAGCCCAATTAAAGTGGCAGCAGCCTCATGAGGAGACTCCCAGGGCAGGAAAATGTCCTGAAAGTGTTAACCTACAGTAACACCTCCTTTATTCCATGGTGCTGCTTTTATGGCTCTTCTGTTGATCAGGATGCTCCCCTGTCCTCTATCAGGGATTCTTAAAGACAAACCTTTAATGTAAGGCTTTCTGCAGGTCCGTCTCAGGACAGAACCTACAGATAAGGTGGTACACTGGGCCATGTCCAGTTCTGTACCGTCCCATCACGTCCCGTCCTGTCCCCTCCCGTTCTATACTGTTTCATTCTACACCATCCCTTTCTGTCCCATTCTGTACCATCCTGTTCTGTCCCGTCTCGTCTTGTACAGTCCTATCTCTTCCCGTCTTGTCCTCTCCCGTTCTATACTGTTTCATTCTTTCTGTCCCGTCCAATCATGTTCTGTCCCCTCTTTACTGTCCTGTTCTAAACCGTCCAGTCCATCCTGTCCTCTTCTGTCCTGTCATGTTCTGGCACCATCCTATCCATCCTGTCGTGTCCTCTCCTGATCCCGTCTCATCCTGTAATGTCCAGGTTCTGTCCTGGCCATCATGGAAGGATCCATATTGAGTCTTTTCTCCTTGGAGCTCCAAACTCTCCCTCTCATCTTCCTGAATATGTTTCTACGGCCTGTGATGACCTCAGCTGATTAGGACAGGTTAACACCTGTCACATCTAGTAATCCTGTCCAAACATTCAGAAAGCATCAGAGGAGCAGACATTGACTAAATAGCTGGCTCTCTGGGAGAGAATGGAGCTGAGGAAAGAAGCAGATTTTTCTTGGTTATATAAGAGTAGTTGACTGTGTTTTGTTTAGAATTGGTCAACTTGGAGCAGTAGAGCTACAGCCTGCTGGTTTTCCCTCTGCTGCTCAGTGAGCTGAACACGTAGATAAAGTTAGAATCCTGTTTCTGGTTGCAGGAGTTCGACCATCACTGTCCGTGGGTGAATAACTGCATCGGCAGGAGGAACTACCGCTACTTCTTCCTGTTCCTGCTGTCTCTGACGGCTCACATCATGGCCGTGTTTGGGTTCGGACTGCTCTTCATCCTCTACCACCAGAAGAACATCGACCACCTCCACGCCATCGTTACGTATCCTTTCAGCTCTATCTGGTTTCTAGCAGAGATCCAGCGATCCCCCGCAGGCCTGCGCTGTGCAGACGTGCTCCTTGACTCCCGCTGCTCCCAGGCTGGCTGTAATGTGTGTGGCAGGCTTGTTCTTCATCCCTGTTGCTGGGCTCACTGGTTTCCATGTGGTGCTGGTGGCCAGAGGCAGAACAACCAACGAGCAGGTAGGAACCCCTGCCCCCTGATTCCATGCTAAGTGTTCAGTTTGGTGACGAGGTCTGAGGATGTCCCGTTCTTCATCATCTGCTCTCACTCCGCCGTCAGGTGACTGGAAAGTTCCGAGGGGGGGTGAATCCGTTCACCAATGGCTGTTGGAGGAATGTCTCCCATGTCCTCTGCAGCTCTCAGGCGCCCAGGTGAGTAAAATTTGAGGGACTGGATTGTTTCTATTCACAACATGAAAGTCAGGGAATCAGGGCGGAACATTTCCAAAATAATCGCAATAAAAAGATTTTAAAAAGTAAATCAGATGCTCCCAGTATTGGTCTTCCCCTTTAAACAGGGAAAATACACTTCATCCATTTAGGTGGCGCTAGTTACTTCAAATAGGTTTGTGAAGAGAGATCCTCTCACTAGCTGCAGCTAGCCAGAGGATCTGGTTAAAGGACCAAGATTCATTATTTACAAGGAAAGAACGAAAAATAGAGAACTGAACTTTTTAGATGAGCCATGGGGGCAGGCTACAGTAGGCCATGTTGACATTTATTAGCTTGACTGAAAAAAATAAATAAATTAAAAAATATATATACAGGTGCTGGTCATAAAATTAGAATATCATGAAAAAGTAGATTGATTTCAGTAATTCCATTTAAAAAGTGAAACTTGTATATTATATTCATACATTACATACAAACTCATATATTTCAGATGTTTATTTTGTTTAATTTTGATGATTACAAATGACAACAAATGAAAATCCCAAATTCATCATATCAGAAAATTAGAATATTACTGAAGACCAATAAAAACAAAGGATTTATAGAAATGTTGGCCAACTGAAAAGTATGAACATGAAAAGTATGAGCATGTACAGCACTCAGTATTTAGTTGGGCCTCCTTTGGCCTGTATTACTGCAGCAATGCGGCGTGGCATGGAGTCGATCAGTCTGTGGCACTGCTCAGGTGTTATGATAGCCCAGGTTGCTCTAATAGTGGCTTTTAGCTCTTCTGAATTGTTGGGTCTGGTGTATTGCATCTTCTTCTTCACAATACCCCATAGATTTTCTATGGGGTTAAGGTCAGGAGAGTTTGCTGGCCAATTAAGAACAGGGATACCATGGTCCTTCAACCAGGTACTGGTAGCTTTGGCACTGTGTGCAGGTGCCAAGTCCTGTTGGAAAATGAAATCTGCATCTCCAAAAAGTTGGTCAGCTGCAGGAAGCATGAAGTGCTCTAAAACTTCCTGGTATGTGGCTGCGTTGACCCTGGACCTCAGAAAACACAATGGACCAACACCAGCAGATGACATGGCACCCCAAACCATCACTGACTGTGGAAACTTTACACTGGACTTCAAGCAACGTGGATGAAGTGCCTCTCTTCTTTTCCTCCAGACTCTGGGACCTTGATTTCCAAAGGAAATGCAAAATTTACTTTCATCAGAGAACATGACTTTGGACCACTCACCAGCAGTCCAGTCCTGTTTCTCTTTAGCCCAGGCAAGACGCTTCTGACGCTGTCTGTGGTTCAAGAGTGGCTTGACACAAGGAATGCGACAGCAGAAACCCATGTCTTTCATACGTCTGTGTGTGGTGGTTCTTGAAGCACTCACTCCAGCTGCAGTCCACTCTTTGTGAATCTCCCCCACATTTTTGAATGGGTTTTGTTTCACAATCCTCTCCAGGGTGCGGTTATCTCTCTTGCTTGTACACTTTTTTCGACCACATCTTTTCCTTCCCTTCGCCTCTCTATTAATGTGCTTGGACACTGAGCTCTGTGAACAGCCAGCCTCTTTAGCGATGACCTTTTGTGTCTTGCCCTCCTTGTGCAAGGTGTCGATGGTCGTCTTTTGGACAACTGTCAAGTCAGCAGTCTTCCCCATGATTGTGTAGCCTATAGAACTAGACTGAAAGACCATTTAAAGGCTTTTGCAGGTGGTTTGAGTTAATTAGCTGATTAGAGTGTGGCACCAGGGGCCATCAATTTTGAACCTTTTCACAATATTCTAATTTTCTGATATGATGAATTTGAGATTTTCATTTGTTGTCATTTGTAATCATCAAAATTAAACAAAATAAACATCTGAAATATATGAGTTTGTATGTAATGTATGAATATAATATACAAGTTTCACTTTTTAAATGGAATTACTGAAATCAATCTACTTTTTCATGATATTCTAATTTTATGACCAGCACCTGTATATATTGATATATATATATATATATATATATATATATATATATATATATATATATAATTTCAGAAAAGATAAAATAGACTTTATTGATCTCACAGTGGAGAAATTTACTTTTCACATCAACTCAATAGTAAATGTTACTGAAGCATCTTGAAGCCAAACTGTATTGATGCTGCTTTGATTCTGTCTCACAGGATACTGACACCTGCTGGACATTTAAAGCCATTACAGGCAGCTGATTGGACAGACTAAACTGAATGGATTTGATGAGAGCAATAATATAATTTAATTTATTTCAAGTTATACTGGGTGTCTGCGGGTCATTAAAAGTCATTAAATAAATTTTTTATTTTTTTATTTTGCCATTAAAATTCATTAAATGTGATGATTTTGACATTAAAAATGCTTTATTTAGAAAAAAAAAAGTTTATAAAAAAAATTTATTAAATAATATATATATATTTGCAAATATATTGCGATATATTTGCACGGAACTGCTTCCGGTTGATCCGGAATGTTCAGAAAAGGCTAGAGAATGGGGAAAATGCTCATTTCAACAAAAGTGGCTGGAAATTGGGGAATTACAGCCTGTCGACGGAAAAGATGAAGGAATTTGCCGTGTATATATGAGAGTCATGGGTATTTGTTGATGGCTTTAAAATAATTTCTAAGAGCATTAAAAATCTTTAAATTAATTAAGTTAATCATTCCTCTATAAACCCTGTTATAATGTATTATTTTATTTCTATGTTTAAATTGAAAATATCTTTGATATTTTTGGATGCATCCAATAAATAAGGTAAACATAAGGTGAACATTTAGGGGGAGATGTGAATGAGGAATCGGCGTGTTTGCTGGCTGTGCTTCTGCCTGGAGCCATCAGTGTGCTAATGAGTGCTGCTGTCTGTGCAGGTATCTGGGCAGGAAGGCGTGTGTGCAAAGCGTGAGTGTTCAACCTCCATTTCTGCGGCTGCAGCTCACCGAGGCTCAGCTGGCAGCCAAGATCCTGGACAACGGCATCCAGGGAGACATGCACAGGGTGAGACACTGCTGCTCTGTTAGCATTTAGAGCTCATCGCTGGTCCAACCCTTACAGTCTCCTTCCTAACAGCTGTTTTCCACGCATCACTTTAATGCTGTGGAAGAATCCGCCTTCAAATCATCAGTCGGACCTTTAAATGCTAAACGATGAGATTTCCTCCGTTCGGTTCCTTGGTCTCATGTCCCCTCTGTCTTCCAGTCCAAGTCCAGCCTTGAGATGATGGAGAGTCAGTCGTGTGACGCTGAGCCCCCTCCTCCTCCCAAACCCGAGCTGCGTTACCCTGGAATCAGGAACATGGAAGGTAAGGGGATGAGGTCACCGCAGCCGCCTCTCCTCCTCAGACCGCCTCTGAAACGTCTCCGTTTCCTGCAGAGTGCAGCCTGCTGAACAAAGCCCCTCCCACCCCCACCATGTACAAGTACAGGCCCACCTACAGCCCGGGGAAGAACCACGCCACGCTCACCCATGCTTACGCCAACCAGGTAAGGCTCAGGGCTGCAGGCGGAACCGGTTTCTGCTTCCTCGTTCCATCAGTCTAACACGGCTCCGTTTTTTCCTCTGATCTCCTCTTGCCTCCTTGGTTTGGTAACTCAGTGGCTTTCTTTTGATCAGTTTCAGTAAGTGATTATTTTAAGAACCCCCCCTCCCTTTCTGTTTGATCCAAACATGGAGTCCTAGCTCATCTAGCCTCATCGTTAATGGCTGTATCTGTGCTCATGTCTGATCCGGATCCTCCTGACTTCCCAGCAGTAACCAGAAGAAAGGACCTTCCTTCACCTACCATAGTCTTCCTCTCTGTTAGAGCGGCCTCCTATCATTGGTTTATAACGTCCTCCTAACTACCTTCATCCTCTCCGTCCATGTGTGCTGCTCTCTTCCTCTGCAGACTGTTTGCTTTCTAATAAATCCCCTGAACTCATCGAAATAAAGACGCTGAGCTGAGCCTCCATCAGGGAAGCGCTACGGCTGGGCCTTATGAAGAAACTCTAATATAACCCTATATTTGGGCTGTATCGCCATATACCATATATACCACAATATGTTTAAATTACCTTCAAATCAATAGAGTGCATAAAATTGCACTGATATCCTCATTCAAACTTTTGGTTTCAAATCGGTGTCAGTATTAGAACTTTAACAAAACAGGAAATACAGCAAAAAACAGGCAATGCTAAATAAAATGCTAAATATAAAGGGCTCTTTTGTGCATGATTAAAAAAAATGTAGCATGAAAAAAGAAATTGACCTAAAATTACCAATAAAAAGTGGAAATGTCCAAAAATTAAAGCATTATCAGATCATCTCCATACTCTTTGCACTGATCTTTATCTGATTGGAATTTTAAAGAAGCACAAAAAGTGATAAATTTGAGAACATTGCCAAGTTTAGAGAATGCCTGTGAAACCTCTGAACATCAAATCACACCTATTAGAGCATCTAAAGACATTTCAGTAACATAATTGGCTGTGTGTTTCCTGGACGGGGCCGCCTGTGGAGCTGGTTGACAGTTGCCTTTTGTATCTATGCTTCTTTTTCTATGTCTGCTTCTGTCTCCTTGAACCCCAGTGGGCCTCAGCAGATGGCCGCTCACACTGAGCCTGGTTCTGCTGGAGGTTTCTTCCTGTTCAAAGGGAGTTTTTCCTCTCCACTGTCGCTACAAGCATGCTTAGTGTGAGGGATTGCTGAAGAGTCAATGAGTCGATGCAATCAGCTGGTTTTCCTTAGATAGAAAACTTTGAATCAATCTGACTGGATGATCTGGTGAACTGGAAAGTTAGAGATGACATGTTGTGAATTAGAGCTATAGAAATAAACTGAATAGAATATACTCGATGTACATGTCATCTCAAGGCACTTTCCAGTTCACCAGATCATCCAGTCAGATTGAATCCAAGTTTTCTATCTAAGAAAAACCAGTTGATTGCATCGACTCATTGACTCTTCAGCAATCCCTCACACTAAGCATGCTTGTAGCGACAGTGGAGAGGAAAAACTCCCTTTGAACAGGAAGAAACCTCCAGTAGAACCAGGCTCAGTGTGAGCGGCCATAAACCATAAGTAAGAAATACATTTGAAAAATGTGTCATGAATTTATGGAGTAAACATAAAGTTTCTGTTTTCTTCTTCATGTTTTCTGCCAGTAATGGCGTCTGGTCAATCATGTGACTCTTACGATGCAAGTCCATCAAGAACCTGCCCCTTATTTGTTTTAATTAGTGCTTATTTTATGGAGAATTTTTTTCCTGAATTATGCAGCTAATCTGACACTTCAAGGTCATTTTTTTTTCTCAAACTGAGACTTCTGATCATCTGTGCGTAGAGATTAGTCTCACATTAACTCCAATCAGAAACCCAGGTGTTGATGGAGTCATGTTTTAGTTCTGGTCACATTTTCTCCCTCATGAGGAAAAGATTCTGAGCTCTGTCGCTGCTTTTTATTGATTTCAGCTTCCCATGTAGGAACCAAACAGCTCAGTTTGTTCTTATTGAGTCTGGAGAAAACGGCAGATTCTAGAAGAATGGGAAGAATGAGGGAGAAACCATTTTGTCTTTAAATTATGGACGTTTAATCCCACTGAGTTTGGTGTTCTGTCAGAT
The DNA here is from genome assembly GCF_016077235.1 of Cyprinodon tularosa. Classification (NCBI taxonomy): domain Eukaryota; kingdom Metazoa; phylum Chordata; class Actinopteri; order Cyprinodontiformes; family Cyprinodontidae; genus Cyprinodon; species Cyprinodon tularosa. Next base: position 36,151 of record NW_024038259.1, read on the forward strand.
GAGCATACCTCATCAGACCAGCATACCATAGTCGATACTCGCTGATCCCTTTAGTTTATCCCTTTAGTTTTGTACAAAAAACTATTTAATTACTTCCTTTTTGTTTTTTTAAGCCTGTGGCGATCTGACCTCAAATTGTTTGGGGGTTTTGTACATGAATACAGGGAAACACGCCCACTGAGGTAGGTTAGAGTCTATTGTTCGTTTTGCGCATGCTTATTGACTATTGGCTATTTGACGGCGTATGCTGGTCTGACGGCGTATGCTGGTCTGACGGCGTATGCTGTTCTATCCCTCCTCCAGAAGCTTGATCCTGATCTAAGCAGCGTAATGATGTTGTTTTCTAGAAGACATGGTTCTATGATGGATCTAGATGTGTGGCTCTAACCTGTGCCCCCCCTCCCCCCATGTAGCTGAGTCGAGGGGAGAGTGTGGGCAGTGCCAGGGACTCCTCCTCCTCCACCTCCTCCCTGATGCAGTCCAGCCAGCAGCCTGGCTTCCACTCCCAGCCCAGCCTGGACAGAAGGGAGGCGTCCTCGGACAGAGGGGCGGGGGGGCCGGTGGGGGACAGGAGGGAGGGGGGGGGCATGCCTGGCTACTCCCTGGGGGGCCGCTCCTACCCTTCCTTCTCCGACCACACGGTCCTCTCTGGGGGGGCATCCCGCTCCTCCAGCTCCACCCACACCTCGGTGGGCCCCGCCCACGTCTCCGAGGCGACCACCGCCTCCACCAGCTTCAAGAGCCTGGCCAATCAGACGCCGCCACCTCACCACGCCTCCCGGAACGGCAGCCTTTCCTACGAGAGCCTGCTGGCAGGAGAGGACAAAGCGGGGGGGTCAGGGAGGCCCTGCACCCCAGCAGCCCCACCCCTGTCCTCCCAGTCCCCCCATCACCACCGCCCCCCCCACCCCTTCCTCCACCGCTCCTCCTCATCCCCTCCGCCCCCCCCAGAGAAGGAGGCAGCCAATCAGACCCCCGCTCTGCTTTCCTCAGCCCCGCCCCCCCCACACCATCACCATCATCACCATCACCACTCCCACCACCACCACCACTCCTCCTCCCGCCCTCCCCGCTTCGCCGCCCCCCATGCCCCATCCCACCACGCCTACCCGTACCGGACCCGCTCCACAGACGCCCCCCTGGGCCCCCCCTCCTCCAGCAGCTCCGCCCGCTCGCCCCTCTCCTCACATCCGCCGCCGCTGGGAAAGTCTCTGTCGTACTCCAGCGCCGCCGCCGCTGAGATGCAGTACCGGTTGGTCCGCAAGGCGTCGGCTTCAGCTGGAGCGAACGCCGCCGCCGTGGGAGGAGGGGAGGGGGGTGGAGGGGCCGTACCAGCACCAAAGTGAGTATGGGTTTGACCTTTGACCTGATTGATGGTTTGCTGCTGACTCTAATAAAGCCTGACTGCTCCTCCTGCTCTTCCTCCTGCTCCTCTTCCTCCTGCCAGATTTCCTGTGAGTTCCTCCTCTTCCTCAGCTGTGAGCGTAGCGAGCGTTTCCTCTGATGCTGTTGTTCCTGGACGCCTTCCCTCTCCATCACAGCTCCAATCGGGTCATTTAGAGCTGAAGCTCGGGGTGTGTAGCTAAACAGCCTGCAGCTCTCCATCAGAACCGGGTTAATCAGAACCGGGTCAAACAGAACCGGGTCAGACAGAACCGGGTCAGACAGAACCGGGTCAAACAGAACCATCCACTCATGCGGTCAATGGCGCCTCTCACCAAAACCCGTCCCAGTTTATAACCAGCTTGTTCTGGACGGGCAGAACTTTGGCTCCAAGGCGCTGATGTGGACCTGAGTTGGTTTAACCTCAGATGTGTCCCAGAAACAACAGCATCAGATCCAACATGTCTGCCTGCTGCTGCATGACCGCCTCATCTTCACCACAAAGCTGCCTGTAGAACACCAGAGTATTTCTACTCCTCCTCCACTTCTTCTCCCAGGATTTTAACAGGATTCAACTTGTTCCTGTTTCTTCTAAAACCTCCAATCATCTCCTTGTTCTGTTGACATCCAGGATCAGAGGATTGTTTCCACACCACGCCACCAAGTAGACCTCCATCTCTCTGTGCTCAGCTTCTGCTCCAAATTTGATTCTCCCAATGACTGCAGAGTCATCCCAGTATTTCTGCAGATGGCAGGACTCTGTCTGGTCCTGGGAGTCAGAGGTGATAGAGGGAAAAAGGAATGGAGAGCGTAGCGCCCCCTGTGGTGCTCCTGTGCTGCTGGATCAGCCAGCTGAGCCTTCAGTCTAACAGCCTGTGGTCTGTCTGTCAGGTAGTCTGTGATCCAGGTGGTTGTTGATGCCTCCACCTGAGTCTGCTGGAGTTTCTCTCTAAGTCAGTCAGGCTGAATGGTGTTAAATGTTCTGGAGGAATCATGATCCTCACAGTGCTGTCTGCCTTGTATAAATGATGACATCATCAACTCCATCTCCATGGCAAACTTCAGGCGTCCTGATAGCTGCTAGTTCATTTGTGTTTTCTACACAGGAGTTGATGTAGTCAGTCTCACTCAGTCATTGCTTTGATGTCCTCTCCATGTGGCTGACACAGAGCATCCCAGTCTGTAGCCTCAGAACAACCTTGCAGGGCTTCTTCAGCTTCCTGTGTCCATCTCCTTACTGTTCTTTTTAATGCAGGTTGTCTCTTATAAAGTGGTTTATAATCTGAACAGAGAAAAACAAGATGCTGATCTGATTTCCCAGGAGGAGGTCTTACTTCAGGGATGTAGGTGTCCTTGACATCTGTTGTTGACAAGCACTGCCAACCACCTCCTTTGAGTTTCCCAGTCTTCTTTAAATCTCTGTCTGCTCATTTGGTCAGAAAACCTGGCAGAGAGACGCTGAGTCAGAGATATGCTCCTGCAGCCAGGTTTCAGTAAAACTGGGTCCTTTTAGGGCTTGGAGCTCTTCTAACTAGTTTCCTAAAGATTTCCCATGATGACCAATGGAAGAGACGGCTTCTAATTCTTCTTCCTCTGTAGTCTCCTGGCTCCTGCTCTGCACCTCCTTCAGCTGGTTACACATCATAACAAGTGTCCTAAAAGGAAGAAATATCAGTAAAAATCCTTCCAGTTTCACAGCATTCAGAACCAGAAAAAAAAACATCAGAAAAAAAAACTGTGATCCACAAAGGGAGGAACCATCAGAGTGAGAGAGAAGCTAGCAGAGCTACTCCAATATTGAGCCATCTGAAGCAGTGCAGTTCTAGAGTTCCTGATCTGATCACAGATGGGAAAACTCTGATCCTGGTCGTAGTTTAGATCCAGTTCCATGAAATCCTCTGGTGTCTCAGACAGGACGTCTCTCTGTAGCTCTCCTCCATCCTGCATGTTCTCTGTTCTTTCTGTCTGTTTGTGCCGTTTTCACTCAGCTTTATCTTCCTGTGGTTGGTCTCTAAAGCCGGGCATTCAGTGTAGGATTTATTTCCCTTTTCGGCCCGATTCTCCAGTCGTGCAAGACTCTGTTGGATAGAGTTTCAGCCTGATGGTGCGTCCTGCGTTGTGCAGTGTACAGGGGGTAAGGAGGTGTGATCAGCCTCTAACCAGAGAAAAATCAAACATGTTTGAAATCCAGTCGACCCTCCTGAGGGTGTTGGTGGGTAAATCCTGCTGCTGGAGCTGAGCTACGAGGTGATTTGCCAGAACTGCGAGCACTGCGCATGCGCAAACAATGGACTTCTCCCAGATTGATGAGTCCGACCAGCGCCATCTTTCAGCGCTGAGTCCGATGTTGGTTTCTGAACGTACAGTGCGAGCTTTTAAACCTTTAAGCTTCGTAGCACAGTTAGAGCTGTAGCTGTGTGCAGCGCCTGGAAACATAGTAGAGTGTATGCCCGGCTTTAGAGAGCCGATCATTGCCATGCTGCATGTCTGAGGTTGGTGACCTACCTGACCTTCCCCTGACCTTCCTCTGGATCTGAATAGGTTAAAGATTTTCTTCTAAATGAGATGATGACATGGCCTCGTGTCATCATTGGCCACGCCCCCTGCTGGCCCAGCAGTATCAAAGTGAACAGCGCGGCCACTCCTGCTTTTTAAGGCGACTAGCAACATTTCTGTCCACTTCTTCCTGTCTTAGTGTCTTTGGTGACAAGCTGAAAACATCAGTGGCTGTGAACTTACCGCCTGCAGCAAACAGGCCTCTCAGGGCGCTTCATTCCTGTGGAGAACTAAATTAATCTGCTTAGTTTTGTGTTTAATCATTTAAATTCAGGCGGCTGATTAGTGAAGCCTGTTGTTTTGGTGTGACTGACTGAGATCAGCCATATTTGAATGTTACTGGATTTTTAAAGGTTCTGGGTGGATCCCAGGCAGAGGAAGGTTCTGGGTAGATCCCAGGCAGAGGAAGGTTCTGGGTAGATCCCAGGCAGAGGAAGGTTCTGGGTAGATCCAGGCAGAGGAAGGTTCTGGGTGGATCCAGGCAGAGGAAGGTTCTGGGTAGATCCCAGGCAGAGGAAGGTTCTGGGTAGATCCCAGGCAGAGGAAGGTTCTGGGTAGATCCAGGCAGAGGAAGGTTCTGGGTAGATCCAGGCAGAGGAAGGTTCTGGGTGGATCCAGGCAGAGGAAGGTTCTGGGTGGATCCAGGCAGAGGAAGGTTCTGGGTGGATCCAGGCAGAGGAAGGTTCTGGGTAGATCCCAGGCAGAGGAAGGTTCTGGGTGGATCCAGGCAGAGGAAGGTTCTGGGTGGATCCAGGCAGAGGAAGGTTCTGGGTGGATCCAGGCAGAGGAAGGTTCTGGGTAGATCCCAGGCAGAGGAAGGTTCTGGGTAGATCCCAGGCAGAGGAAGGTTCTGGGTAGATCCAGGCAGAGGAAGGTTCTGGGTAGATCCAGGCAGAGGAAGGTTCTGGGTAGATCCCAGGCAGAGGAAGGTTCTGGGTAGATCCAAGGCAGAGGAAGGTTCTGGGTAGATCCAGGCAGAGGAAGGTTCTGGGTAGATCCAGGCAGAGGAAGGTTCTGGGTAGATCCCAGGCAGAGGAAGGTTCTGGGTAGATCCCAGGCAGAGGAAGGTTCTGGGTAGATCCAGGCAGAGGAAGGTTCTGGGTAGATCCAGGCAGAGGAAGGTTCTGGGTAGATCCCAGGTAGAGGAAGGTTCTGGGTGGATCCAGGCAGAGGAAGGTTCTGGGTAGATCCCAGGCAGAGGAAGGTTCTGGGTAGATCCCAGGCAGAGGAAGGTTCTGGGTAGATCCAGGCAGAGGAAGGTTCTGGGTGGATCCAGGCAGAGGAAGGTTCTGGGTAGATCCCAGGCAGAGGAAGGTTCTGGGTAGATCCCAGGCAGAGGAAGGTTCTGGGTAGATCCAGGCAGAGGAAGGTTCTGGGTGGATCCAGGCAGAGGAAGGTTCTGGGTGGATATAGGCAGAGGAAGGTTCTGGGTGGATCCAGGCAGAGGAAGGTTCTGGGTGGATCCAGGCAGAGGAAGGTTCTGGGTGGATCCAGGCAGAGGAAGGTTCTGGGTGGATTTAGGCAGAGGAAGGTTCTGGGTGGATTTAGGCAGAGGAAGGTTCTGGGTGGATCCAGGCAGAGGAAGGTTCTGGGTGGATTTAGGCAGAGGAAGGTTCTGGGTGGATTTAGGCAGAGGAAGGTTCTGGGTGGATCCAGGCAGAGGAACGTTCTGGGTGGATCCAGGCAGAGGAAGGTTCTGGGTGGATTTAGGCAGAGGAAGGTTCTGGGTGGATCCAGGCAGAGGAAGGTTCTGGGTGGATTTAGGCAGAGGAAGGTTCAGGTTCTGGGTGGATTTAGGCAGAGGAAGGTTCTGGGTAGATCCCAGGCAGAGGAAGGTTCTGGGTAGATCCCAGGCAGAGGAAGGTTCTGGGTAGATCCAGGCAGAGGAAGGTTCTGGGTGGATCCCAGGCAGAGGAAGGTTCTGGGTGGATCCAGGCAGAGGAAGGTTCTGGGTGGATCCCAGGCAGAGGAAGGTTCTGGGTAGATCCCAGGCAGAGGAAGGTTCTGGGTGGATCCAGGCAGAGGAAGGTTCTGGGTGGATCCCAGGCAGAGGAAGGTTCTGGGTAGATCCCAGGCAGAGGAAGGTTCTGGGTAGATCCCAGGCAGAGGAAGGTTCTGGGTAGATCCCAGGCAGAGGAAGGTTCTGGGTAGATCCAGGCAGAGGAAGGTTCTGGGTGGATCCAGGCAGAGGAAGGTTCTGGGTGGATATAGGCAGAGGAAGGTTCTGGGTGGATCCAGGCAGAGGAAGGTTCTGGGTGGATCCAGGCAGAGGAAGGTTCTGGGTGGATTTAGGCAGAGGAAGGTTCTGGGTGGATCCAGGCAGAGGAAGGTTCTGGGTGGATCCAGGCAGAGGAAGGTTCTGGGTGGATTTAGGCAGAGGAAGGTTCTGGGTGGATCCAGGCAGAGGAAGGTTCTGGGTGGATCCAGGCAGAGGAAGGTTCTGGGTGGATTTAGGCAGAGGAAGGTTCTGGGTGGATCCAGGCAGAGGAAGGTTCTGGGTGGATCCAGGCAGAGGAAGGTTCTGGGTGGATCCAGGCAGAGGAAGGTTCTGGGTGGATTTAGGCAGAGGAAGGTTCTGGGTGGATCCAGGCAGAGGAAGGTTCTGGGTAGATCCAGGCAGAGGAAAGTTCTGGGTGGATCCAGGCAGAGGAAGGTTCTGGGTAGATCCAGGCAGAGGAAAGTTCTGGGTGGATCCAGGCAGAGGAAGGTTCTGGGTGGATCCAGGCAGAGGAAGGTTCTGGGTGGATCCAAGCAGAGGAAGGTTCTGGGTGGATCCAGGCAGAGGAAGGTTCTGGGTGGATCCAGGCAGAGGAAGGTTCTGGGTGGATCCAGGCAGAGGAAGGTTCTGCCTCCATCCGTCTCGGTCTCTAACTCCTGTTCTTTGTCTTCTGATGAACCCAGAGGTGAGCCGATCCGGATCAGCCCTCTGAGTCGGACCAATGGCGGCCAGCCCTTCTCCTCCTCCTCCTCCTGCTCCGCCCCCTCCTCCCCCTCTCACCTGGCCTCCTCACCCAGCAGAACCGGAGCGGAACACCCGAGCTCGCCGATGACACAAAGTCCGCTCCACAGGCCTCAGGGCGGCGGGGTGAAGAAGGTGACGGGCGTCGGCGGAACCACCTATGAGATTTCTGTGTGATTTCCTGTTCAGAGCTTCTGGACGGTGTGGTTTGGACCTGGACCAGGCTGGTAGCCTGAGAAGCCATGAATAATCAGACATCTGGCCCAGTCCTGGGGGGCGGGGCTTCCTTGACCAAGTGTAGCTTTCCTTAAGGTTAATTGAGCACTTTGGACTTCAGTCAAACTGGACTTTTCTATTTGAACAAGTGAATCCTGTGCAGAAGCGGATCAGTTCCCAGTGAGGGACTCCTGCAGAAGCTGTGGTCTGATGCCAGATGAGGATCGCTGTGAGGTTTGGCTCCGCCCCCACAGCGCTGCCTCTGCAGCAGAAGCTCATTGGGACCTGATGTCTTTAGCTGTTTTACTCCTGCCTGTACAGAATGATGTGATTTCTACATGTGGGTTTGTTTGTGGAGAACTGGGCGCCGTCTGCAGACAGGAGCATGTGGTGTTTGCACAGGCCACCGCAGGAACAACACGCTAACGTCACTGAACATGTGTTGGCTCTGAATGACCGAGCAACTTTTCTACAAAATTCCTTCTCTGAACAATTGCCTTGAAAACCAACATTTCAAGTATTTTTTTTTTATTTCTTTTATTTAATTTGATGTTTTTTTATCAATTTGTACGGTAACCCAGCTGTTAATGAATGGAGAGTTTTAAATATTGAGTCTTGAAGCTTGGGGTGAAAGTGGAAGGCTGATTGGCTGAAATGTTCCAGCTGTTCTCCAGGATCACAGCTGGACGCCACATTGAGCTGCCCTGACCGATCCAGCCACTGATGGAGGCGGAACATTTCAGCAGGAATCTGCATCTCTACAGGAAGCCGATGGCAGTAAAGCAACGTTTCAGATAGAAAGTAATGTGTCAACCTGAGTCTGAAAATAAATGGTTACATGTGGACAGCAGGAGCAGATGGTTTTCTTTCTGAGACGTTACTGACGGTTTGTTTGCCTCAATGAAAAGAATGCAGCTTGGAGTAAAACAGCTTCAACTTTCCTGTCAGTCTGCATCTTTTTCTCTGATTCGTTATGATGAAAGGAGACGAGGCGTTTCTCCTTCACTAACTCACCAAAGGTTGATCCATCCTCTGAAGTGGGGAGCAGGTCCTTATCAGAGATGGGAAGTAACGAAGTACAAATACTTCGTTACTGTACTCAAGTAGATTTTTCTGATATTTTTACTTTACTTTACTACTTATTTTTATGGCGACTTTTTACTTCTACTCCTTACATTTTTACACAAATATCTGTACTTTCTACTCCTTACATTTTAAAAAATTGTCTCGTTACTTTAGTTTTGAATAATTTCAATGGAGTTACCGTTATTATTTTTCACGTCATCAATACCAAATTCAATCTAATTGGATGGGAATCTACGTTGCATTTGACGCACCACTACAAGATGAATCGACAGATTTGGCGGTATTCATTGGCGGCAAATCATTGCAGCTTGGTGGCGGTGGCGTTAGCATAGTAGCATGGACGACGAGATGATTGAAAATGAACACAACGGAGATCTAGTCCTATTGGCAGACATCCATTTAAAATGTAGGCAACGGCATGAAAAAAGTGGTTTCTACTTTTACTTTTATACTTTAAGTAAATTTACAAGCCTGTACTTTGTTACTTTTACTTGAGTAAAGAAGTTTAATCAGTACTTCCACTTTTACCAGAGTATTTTTTAACACAAGTATCTGTACTTTTACTCAAGTACAGAAAGTGAGTACTTTTGCCATCTCTGGTCCTTATTAAAGGAGAAGTCGGCTCATATCCAGAATTCAACCTTCTGAAAGTCCTTTAAATATGAAATTATTCCATCCTCTTCAATAAATAAGTGTTTTTAATTCAGAGTAATTTACATATGAATGTGCTTTACTGGAGGCATCCATGTTTGTCAACACTACTGCCACCTACTGGTTAGTGACGTCACGGTGCGGTATCGGCTGTTGATCAAGTCCCAGTGCTGTATCTGGTGTTTGTCACAACACGCTATTATCCAAGTCATCTTGAGCTTACCGCACCGTGACATCACTGCTGGAAGATGGCAGGAGGGAGGTGTTACTATGTTTGGGCAAACATGGCCGCTCCCAGACTCAGTGATCAAGACTAAAATTGTTTTTAATTTTAGCTGATTAACGTTAAATTCATTAAATCACTGAGAACGTATTAGTTTTAGGTATAAATGGTGATCCATTGATTATTCCTTGCTGACCGGACTTTAACTCCGGTCAGCAAACTTTAACTTTAACCAGCTCTCATTCCACCTCAAACCAAGGCAGTAAATACTGAAAATTATGGGGAAAAACAATTTTTAGGTCTTTTAGTAGCTTTAGTGAAGTAAAATATTAGTTTAAATCCAGTTTTATTACAGTCTGTGTTTCTGCCAGATGTCTGGTTGTTTTTTATTTGCAGCAGTACTAAAATGGATGGAACAACGGCCATCTTTATTGACTGTTGTTTGGGATAATTTGGATACAGTTAGGCCATGAGTTTAAAGATGGAGGCGGCGCCCAGCTGGAGCAGAGTTAGAGGTGAGGCGGATGCAGGTGTGAGATTAAACGCTCCACACCGCTATCATTGCTCGCTTAGAAAAACTTTTAAATGGACCAAACTTAAGTAAATCAGATGCTTTAGTAAATTTCTCCGACTTTGCAAATGTAGTTCATCATTACCGAGTTTGAGATGGATCAAGAATTCTGTGCAAACTAAAGTGTTTAACGACTAAAAGAACAAAATCACAAACAGTTGAAACAATTAAATTCATATTAACATAAATCTTTTGAAACCATTGCTTAGATCATGTCATAGTCAGGGAGAGATTTACCATTAGGCAATACCCCGCAGTTGTCTTGGGCGCCAAGTTCCTGGGGGCCCCAAAAAACAGTTTCCATGTATGGTAAATACGACTATTCAACATCTAAAAGCAGCGAACTCTGCTCTCCAGAGCGAGTAGATTGGTAACCCCGCCTCCTGCTCTCCTCTATCTTGTCTGCTGTCATGATTCATGCAGCTATTATTTCATCCAAATGAAAAATGGAGAACAGAGAAGCAGATCATGGCTTGTCTACAGTGAAAAGAAGGACTGGGTTATTTACTTTGGCCTTTTTGGAAACACAGGAAGGAGCAATCAGCTAAGTGAGCTTAGTGCTTGGAAAAAATCTTTCATTCCTTTAGAGACAGCATGAAAAGTCAGCTGAGTACAAAACATAGAGAGGAAAACAAGAAGAAAAGGGACAAGAAGAGAGGGACACAACCTAGAACAGATAATGGATGTCTATTCTATTAACATTTCTACATCTGGATAATGGGTCTGTTCTATGTGTTGTGTTCTCCGTCCAGAGGACCCCCTGCCTGTCTTTGCCGAGGGCCCCACATATCCTAAATCCACCCCTGGTCATGTGATGTTTCCCTGATCTCCATATGTGGTCTGGGCTGCAGTAAAACAGCAAAGCTTCTTTCAGTGAAACTTTTCACTGAAACAAAGATTTATTTTAAAGCCAGAGAAAAAAACACTACATTACTTAACAAAAGTAAAACTTCTAAAATTACATTTTTGTTTAAAAGTAACTCAAGTGAAAGTAACTGAGTAAATATGGATACTTCCTGTCCTCCTCCGCTGGCAGGAGTTAGAAACTAATGCGGCTGAATTTCATAAAAAACAGAACATTGTGAAATACATGTTTGAATTTGAATCCTGAGCAAAATATTCTTTGATTGTGAGAGAGAAATATTCTGTAAATGACTGATGAGTTGCAGCTGTCTGCACTGTGGGGCTCCAGGATCAGCCTCAGCCTGAGCGCCTCACAGACCAGGCAGGTCATGATGGAGCTCCTGCGCTCCATGTCTCCTCTGACCTTTCCTGGACGCTCACCTGCTCACAGACCTCTGCTGAAGCATCCTGAACCTCAGTGTGGTACCGGAGAGGCCTGGCCCACGAGAGAAACGTCCACCCCTTATTTTAAAGGGATCATAGATCAACTGTGTCAATCTCTAACGTTCTGCTCTCTCTGCTTTTTCTCATAGTAGCTTCATCTGGTCTGTTCCTGTTTGGCTGTGACTCCATCCTGGAGAGAAATATCAGCTGTGCTGCTGCCATCAACACCTTTGTTTATAGATGCTGGAGATCGGCCTGTTTTTCAGTGTAGTCCTGTTTCTCTGACTGTGACTAACTGGATGTGCTCTCATCCTCTGACATGGGAGCTGGCTCGGAGCTCGTCTGCCTGGCTGTGTGTTTCCTGGACGGGGCCGCCTGTGGAGCTGGTTGACAGTTGCCTTTTATATCTACAGTCATGGCCAAAGAGAATGACACAAATATTATATTTTCACCTGATCTGCTGCCCTCTGGTTTTCATGTGTGTATGTCAGATCATCACGTACAGAAATACAATTGCAATCATATTATGAGTAACAAAGGCTTTTAATGGCAGTTAAAATGAGTTAATGCAGCAAGTCAATATTTGCAGTGTTAACCCCTCTTCTTCAGGACCTCTGCAATTCTCCCTGTCATGCTCTCAATCAACTTCTGGACCAAATCCTGACTGATAGCGTCCATTCTTGCACAATCAATGCTTAGCATTTGGTCAGAATTCCTAGGTTTTCGTTTGTCCACCCGTCTCTTGATGATTGACCACAAGTTTTCAATGGGATTAAGATCAGGGGAGTTTCCAGGCCATGGACCCAAAATCTCTCTCTTTTGTTCCCTGAGCCAGTTAGATATCAGCTTTGCTTTATGGCGAGGTGCTCAATCATGCTGGAAAAGGCATTGTTCATCACCAAACTGCTCTTGGATGGTTGGGAGAAGCTGCTCTGGGGGGACATTCTGGTTCTTTATTCATGGCTGTGTTTTTAGGTCAGACTGTGAGAGAGCCGACTCCCTTGGCTGAGAAGCAACCCCACACATGAATGGTTTCAGGAGGCTTTACAGTTGGCATGAGACCAGACTGGTGGTAGCGCTCACCTCGTCTTGCTGGTCTTTCTTGGCGTCCTGGAGCCTTTTTGAATTGATGCAATCAACTGGTTTTCCTTAGATAGAAAACTTTGAATTAGTCTGACTGGATGATCTGGTGAACTGGAAAGTGCTTTGAGATGAGATGTGTGTTGTGAATTGTGCTATAGAAATAAACTGAATTCAAACTGAATTCATAGTTCTGTTCTTATACGTTTTGGGGCTTTTCTGTCTGTGTCAATGTTGCGCAAAAAACTTCATTATGGTCTAATGATGACAAAGAGTTTTGACTCTGAGATAGCTCAGGATAACCTGAGCCACTCCAGAGATGGCAAAAGTACTCACTTTCCGTACTTGAGTAAAAGTTCAGATACTTGTGTTAAAAAATACTCTGGTAAAAGTGGAAGTACTGATTAAACTTCTTTACTCAAGTAAAAGTAACAAAGTACAGGCTTGTAAATTTACTTAAAGTATAAAAGTAAAAGTAGAAACCACTTTTTTCATGCCGTTGCCTACATTTTAAATGGATGTCTGCCAATAGGACTAGATCTCCGTTGTGTTCATTTTCAATCATCTCGTCGTCCATGCTACTATGCTAACGCTACCGCCACCAAGCTGCAATGATTTGCCGCCAATGAATACCGCAGAATCTGTCGATTCATCTTGTAGTGGTGCGTCAAATGCAACGTAGATTCCCATCCAATTAGATTGAATTTGGTATTGATGACGTGAAAAATAATAACGATAACTCCATTGAAATGATTCAAAACTAAAGTAACGAGACAATTTTTTAAAATGTAAGGAGTAGAAAGTACAGATATTTGTGTAAAAATGTAAGGAGTAGAAGTAAAAAGTCGCCATAAAAATAAGTAGTAAAGTAAAGTAAAAATATCAGAAAAATCTACTTGAATACAGTAACAAAGTATTTGTACTTCGTTACTTCCCATCTCTGAGCCACTCTAACTATAAGCTTGATCAAAAAGGAAAGTTTTAAGCCTAGCCTTAAAAGTAGACAGGGTGTCTGCCTCACGGACTAAAACTGGTAGTTGGTTCCACAGGAGAGGAGCCTGATAACTAAAAGATCTGCCTCCCATTCTACTTTTAGACATTCTAGGAACCACTAGTAAACCTGCAGATTGAGAGCGAAGTGCTCTGTTAGGAACATAAGGAACAATCAGATCTCTGATATCAGATGGAGCTTGGCCATTTAAGGCTTTATATGTGAGAAGGAGGATTTTAAATTCTATTCTGGATTTAACAGGAAGCCAATGAAGAGAAGCCAGGATAGGAGAGATATGATCTCTCTTTTTCATTTTCATCAGAACTCTGGCTGCAGCATTTTGGATCAGCTGAAGGCTTTTAACTACAGTTTGTGGACTTCCTGATAGTAAAGAATTACAATAGTCCAGCCTTGAAGTAACAAATGCATGGACTAGTTTCTCAGCATCACCCCTGGACAGGAGATTTCTCATTTTTGCAATGTTCTGCAGATGAAAGAAGGAAATTCTAAGAATCTCTTTGAAAAGGGATTTAAATGACAGGTCCTGATCAAACATAACACAAAAATATTTTACTATATTATCTGAGATCAATTTAATCACATTCCAAAAGAACTGACTGACACAGAAGGATGACACAGAAGATGCTGGCATTTTTTGACTCGACCTACGTATGTGAGCAGACATTCAGCATGTGGAACATCAACAAAGCCCATCACAGATCCCGGTTAACTCACCAACACCTCAGATCTATTGTTAGAATTGCCATAACAAAACTAACTCCAGACTTTGATGCACTGGCAAAAAAGAGAGAAAAACAACACTGTTCCTACTGAAATGGGAGTTTCTTTAATGTGTTATGAAAAAAAATTGTAACTTGCACATTTACAGAAAGCTGCATTAAAATAGCTGAAGCCGGGCATACATTGTACGATTTATTTCAGTCGTTGCACGCTGTTGCAGCTCACACTGTACAATGAAACCGCAGGGTTTCGTTGTACAGCTCAAGATGTATGTTCTCACACTGGGCGACCTGATGCTCTGATGCAATCTACCTGCTGTACACCACCACACTGTACGTCTAAAAACCAGACTGAAAAAAAAAAACCTGATTGAAAAATTCTTGCAAAAACTTACAGTGTATTCCTGTCTTTAAATTGCAAATTGCTTTCAATTTTAAGACCCCTTTCTTTTGTTTTGTAATATGTTTTGAAAGTTGATTCGTGGTTCATATTGATTTTTTTTTTTATTTGCACATTCAATTGTGTCTGTGTTTAATACATTTCAATCCCCAGGTTTGATAAATTACATATGAGGTCCAAATGCTCCTTGCCAGGCCCCTCCGTCAAATTTTAGAACCCATTCTGGCCTGCAAGTCAAAAAGTTTGCCCAACCCTGAGATAAACCCTAACCCCCACCACTGCTCTCCCCCTATGGTAAAAGCTTACTTTTTTCTTCTTTCCATCCAGTAATCACTGCGACTGGGACTGAAGACCCCTCCTAGTGTATGCTTTGTATATTTTATATTACAAGTTGTTAACACATATTTTTCTCTGAAAGAAAAGGTCTTTGTTGTTAGAACTTCATGATTCTCATGCATAACTTGAACTTGTCATGATGGGTACTCTAAGAGTGGCCCAAATATGCAGAACACCACTAGACGGACACAGGAGTAAAAGTTAACAAGTTTATTTGTTCACAAGCACACTGATTTGACTGGTTCTGGTTCGGGCCTGGAAACTGGTTCACCGGAGTCTGTGTGAGAGACAGTTCAGTTAGCGTTGCGCTTTGGAGCTGGCGTTCTTGATTGTTACTGATTGTACCTTGAGGGTTCTTGTAGATAACTTTGAGAGGGTCACTGTTGGATCTGGAGAGGAGTTGATCAGCAGAGTCCGCTTGCTGCTTCAGCGTCTTACATCTAGTTCTGAGCAGACCTTGGCTTTGGGTTTCCCAGCTCTAGTCCTGAGCTGCATGGAAGTTCACTGAGGTTCTTCAGGTTTGGCTCTGAGGGTCGGCTCGGCAGGTTAGCTCTTCCTGAGTTCCACAGAGGAGAAACTGGTTTCCTGGAAGACAGAGACAACGATTAGAATCCAGGCTGGATTCAAAGTCACAAAAGATTCACTGAGAGTCTAGGCTTAGGAGCTGACCAACTGGATCAACACTGCAGCGTTGAGGCAAGGTCTGAAGACAGCTTATATAGTGGATCCTCTGATGATCTGATGGGCTGCAGCTGTGCAGGAGGCTCACTCAGAAGGATCCACGGCGGACTCTGCTGGAGAAAAGGTGGAACTTCTCCAGCTCCCAACAGTACCCCCCCCTCAACGACCGCCCCTTGGCGGTCCGGAAGAGGTCGAAGGGCAGGAACGTTCGTACTCCTCGATTAGGGCAGGGTCGAGGATGTACGAGCCCGGAACCCACTGGCGATCCTCCGGTCCGTAACCCTCCCAGTCGACGAGGTACTGCCAGCCGCGACCTCGTCGACGGGAGTCCACGATGCGTCGAACGGTGAAGGCGGGATGACCATCGACCTCAAGGGCGGGTGGTGGGGAGTCGGAAGGTGGGCACAGAGAACTCGAGATGACAGGTTTTACTTGGGATACATGGAAGGTTGGGTGAATCCGGAGAGACTGAGGCAGTTGGAGACGGACGGCAGATGGATTGATGACTCGGGAAATCTTGTAGGGACCTATAAACTTGGGCGAAAGTTTTCGAGACATCCCCTTGAGGGGAATGTCTCGAGTGGACAGCCATACCTCCTGGCCTTCAGAGTACTCGGGGGCGGGACGTCTCCTGGAGTCAGCGAAGCGCTTGTTGGTCTCAGAAGAACGGTTGAGGGTTGCGATGGTTTCTCTCCAGATCTTCTGACAGCGTCTGATGTGGTGATTGACTGACTGAACCGAAATCTCTCTCTCGTCTGCGGGAAAAAGTGGAGGTTGATAACCGAGACTGACCTGAAAGGGAGATTGTCCAGTGGAAGCAGATTTGAGGGAGTTGTGTGCATATTCGATCCATGTTAAATATTGGCTCCAGTCGACGGGATTGTTGGATGTGAGGCAACGAAGGGTTGATTCTAGCTGCTGGTTCATCCTCTCTGTTTGTCCGTTGGATTGAGGATGATAACCAGAGGTCAGAGAGGGTTTACAGCCGAGTGCAGAACAGAATGCCTTCCAAACCTGGGATATGAACTGAGGACCCCGATCCGAGAGGACCTCCTGAGGGATGCCATGTAAGCGGAAGACGTGCTTGACTAGGAGCTGGGCTGTCTGGAAGGCCGTGGGAAGTTTCCTAAGGGGGATGAGATGGCAGGACTTCGAAAAACGGTCAACAATGGTGAGGATAGTGGACATACCTCGAGAAACAGGGAGGCCGGTTACGAAGTCAGTCGCTATATGGGACCATGGACGCGAGGGAACCGGAAGTGGCTGTAGCAGGCCTGAAGGAGGTTGATGTGAGGCTTTATTTCGGGCACATGTGGAGCAAGCCAACACATACTCCTTGACATCTCTATGGAGGGTTGGCCACCAGAAGCGTCTTGAGATCAAGGCGACGGTTCTACTAACCCCCAGATGGGCGGAAAACTTGGCTGCATGCATCCGTTGGATGAGACGGGACCTGACAGAAGATGGCACATAGGTTCGGTTAGCTGGACCGTTACCTGGATCGGGTTCTGTAGCCAGGGCGGAGTTGATAAGATCAGTGATCTCCCAGTTAACCACTCCTACAGTGCAGGAAGCCGGAAGGACTGGTTCAGGTGTCTCAGGATGATCGACGGAGTAAAGACGAGAGAGAGAATCGGGTTTGACATTCTTGGATCCGGGTCTGTAGGAAATGATGAGATTAAACCGTGAGAAAAAGATGGACCACCTGGATTGACGGGGATTGGCTTGCTTGGTTGACTGGATGTAAGCCAGGTTCTTGTGATCAGTCCATACAAGAACCGGGTGCTCAGCTCCCTCCAGCCAATGTCTCCATTCCTCCAGCGCCAATTTGATGGCCAACAGCTCACGGTCTCCCACATCGTAGTTCTGCTCTGCGGATGGGAGTCTACGGGAGAAAAAGGCGCATGGATGGATCTTTTGATCCGTGTCAAGTCTCTGGGATAGGACCGCTCCAACACCAGAATCTGAAGCGTCCACCTCGAGGATAAACTGTTTAGCAGGGTCAGGCTGTATTAACACTGGTGCTCTGGAAAATAAAGATTTCAATTTTTCAAATGCAGATTGTGCCTCGGGATTCCACTGAAAAGTGCGTTTGACAGAGGTCAGAGAAGTTAAGGGAAGGGCATTCTGGCTATAGTTTCTGATGAACCGACGATAAAAGTTTGCAAAGCCCAGGAATCTCTGTAGCTGTTTGCGGTTCTCTGGAACTGGCCATTCTAACACGGCTTTTATCTTGTCTTCAGATGGTTTTACCTGGCCGCCCTCGAGCACAAACCCCAAAAAGGTGACTGAAGACTGATGAAATTCGCACTTCTCTGCTTTAACGAACAGCTTGTTCTCCAGTAGTCTCTGTAACACAAGGCGGACATGTCTTTTGTGTTCAGAAAGGTTCCTTGAGTAAATGAGTATGTCGTCAATATAGACGAACACAAACACATTCAAAAAGTCTCTGAGGACATCGTTCACGAGGGCTTGGAAACAGGCTGGAGCATTAGTTAAACCAAAAGGCATCACCAAATATTCGAATTGACCCAAGGGAGTTTTGAAGGCTGTTTTCCATTCATCTCCATCTCGGATCCTAAGAAGATGATGTGCATTCCTTAAGTCCAGTTTTGTGAAAACTGTAGCCCCTTGTACAGGTTCGAATGCTGAGGCGAGTAGAGGAAGTGGGTACTTATTCTTTATTGTGATTTGGTTCAAACCTCGGTAATCAATACATGGTCTCAGGGAACCGTCTTTCTTACCAGCAAAGAAGAAACCGGCGCCCAATGGAGAGGAAGATGGGCGGATTATTCCAGCAGCTAAGGATTCATTTATGTACTTCTCCATTGTCTCTCGTTCAGGTTTGGAAATGTTGTACAACCTGCTGCTAGGTAGTGGTGCTCCAGGTAATAGCTCAATGGCGCAGTCATATGGTCTGTGTGGAGGTAGGGACGTAGCACTGACCTTACTGAATACAGGAGCCAGGTCATGGTACTCGGAAGGAACGGACGAAAGGTCAGGAGAGTCCATCTCCCCCCAACCTCTAGGAGGCCCCACCAAGGGGGCAGCCGAACGGAGGCATGTTTCATGGCATGTAGTAGACCATGATTCCAGGTGACGATCAGTCCAATTTATGTGTGGATTATGCTTCTCCAACCATTCGAAACCAAGCACCAGGGGAGAGCATGCAGAAGGAAAAACAAAAAATGTTATTGTCTCTCGGTGGTTACCTGAAAGAAGTAGCTCGAGGGGTTGAGTTTGATGGGTAACTTGGTGGAGTCTTTTCCCGTCAATGGCAGAAACACTAAGAGACTGAGTCAGAGGAATGGTTTCTATTTGAATTTGTTGGACGAGGTTCGAATCGATTAAGTTCCGTTCACAGCCTGAATCGATGAATGCAGAAAAGGAGAGGCTTTGGTTAGCACAAAACAACGTGGCAGGTAGCATCAGTCGAGGAGATTTCTTAGAGTTAGTTTGGCCCGCCAGACTCCTCAGATCCTCTGGCGGGCCCAGGCTTTTGATTTAGCCGGGCAGGAAGCGATGAAGTGTCCACTCTCACCACAGTAAATGCATAATTTGCTCAGAAAACGTCTTTGTCTTTCTTCAGGGGTGAGCCTGGTGTGTCCCACCTGCATGGGTTCGACATCTCTTTCACCAGAATGAGGGGCCTGAATAGGCAGAGGGAGAGACTGGGCCTTAGGTCTCTGTATGGGCAGCTGCTCTGTAGGGGAAGAACAAACAGTCACGTTATGTGAGGCAGAGGAAAGTGTCCCCTGATTTCTCGATTTAGAACTGTTTCTGGCACGGATTCTATTATCCAATCTGATCGTCAAACGAATTAATTCTTCGAGGGTAGCAGGTTCATCGAGAGTTGCGAGCTCATCCTTAATGTGCTCATTTAGTGCCATAAAATAGGCTCCCTTCAAAGCACTTTGGTTCCATCCGGAAGCTGCCGCTTTAACCCGGAAGTTGATGGAGAATTCTGCCACAGAAGAACTTCCCTGCTTTAAATTGAAAAGAGCTCGAGAGTCAATAGTTTGATCTGTTTCTTGATTGAAAACTTGGGTAAATTCGGAGAAGAAATCAGAGTAATAGCAATTAAGGCTATCGCCGGTGGCAAATCTTGCCTGAGCCCACTCCAAGGCTCTTCCTGTTAACTGAGAAAGAATGAAAGTTATCTTTTTATAATCCGTGGAAAAACTGCCTGGAGAGTTCTGAAAAATCAAACGACACTGGAATAAAAATCCTTTGCAATCTTTCATGTTACCAGAAAATCTCTCTGGAAGACTTGGGCGGACCTCGGATGACGTCACTGTTGGTGACCTCGGAGGAGGAACTGGACCCGGAAATGGTTGCGGGGCCGGTGCGGCATTAGCGCCGTTCATGTAGTTAGCATAGCTTTGGATAGCTTGATTTTGCCTTTCAATGTGGGTATTTAACTCACGTAGCGCCAAGCCGTGTCCATGGATCTGGGCCGCCTGTTCCTCCAATCGACGGATGTAGTGTTCTGCTGGGCCTTGAGTTTGGCCACAGTGTTCTGTCATGATTCTCTAAGAGTGACCCAAATATGCAGAACACCACTAGACGGACACAGGAGTAAAAGTTAACAAGTTTATTTGTTCACAAGCACACTGATTTGACTGGTTCTGGTTTGGGCCTGGAAACTGGTTCACCGGAGTCTGCGTGAGAGACAGTTCAGTTAGCGTTGCGCTTTGGAGCTGGCGTTCTTGATTGTTACTGATTGTACCTTGAGGGTTCTTGTAGATAACTTTGAGAGGGTCACTGTTGGATCTGGAGAGGAGTTGATCAGCAGAGTCCGCTTGCTGCTTCAGCGTCTTACATCTAGTTCTAGTACATCTAGTCACAAAAGATTCACTGAGAGTCTAGGCTTAGGCGCTGACCAACTGGATCAACACTGCGGCGTTGAGGCAAGGTCTGAAGACAGCTTATAAAGTGGATCCTCTGATGATCTGATGGGCTGCAGCTGTGCAGGAGGCTCACTCAGAAGGATCCACGGCGGACTCTGCTGGAGAAAAGGTGGAACTTCTCCAGCTCCCAACAGAACTAATCATCTCTGAGAATTGCTCAACCTAAAACTACTTATGGATTATATGTATATTTAAGCACCTGATAACAGTAAACATGGAGTTGTTTTTCCAGTTCAGTAAATGGTTCAATTTCAAAGCCATAATGGGAATGAGTAAGGAGCCATCCTATTATCAGCACCAGTAGGGATCTCTGATTAGTCTTTGCATGTGCAGTCTTATGGTATCCCCTCATGCACGTCCTCATTATACCTGTACAGTAGTTCTCCTTTTGCCTCATCATTGATCACCGTTCAGGCCCTCAGCACCATCGGACCATCGATGTGTTAATGAAGAGGATTTCTCAAAGAGCCAAAGCTTCAACTCCTCAATGCAGCAGGACAGTCATTGATGGAGCTCTCACTGAAAACCCATGTGGTGTGGGTCAAGGGGGAGTGGGTTGTAAAATCACAACCCCCCACTCTCACCTCCTCCTCCAGGGAGCTCTTTCTGAAGCCTCCTTCAGGTGACATTCGATTGAGTTGATTCACGGATCAAAGCGCGAGTGTACCAAAGCAGCCAGTATTGATCTAACCCCCCCGACACTTTATGAAGTCAACTCTGTGTTGACCTATAAGAGACAGAATCACCCACTCAGTTATGACAGATAACAGAAACAGATAAAGAAAGGTAATAACATGGTTGGAGAGCTGCATCAGGCGCTCAGAGGACTCAGAGAGCTGCAGTCTGGTGATAACAACTCCTGGAAATATACCACTATTTCCTTTTTTTCTCTTCTTGCAAGGCTACTGACCATCTCAACTGAGTCATTTTGAGAGGAAACAGGTCCGTTCAGATATTTTATATGTCAATTGTACAGCGACATAATAACAACAGGAACTGCTTCTCTTATCTAGGATGTGTCAGATGTCAGATTTGTTAACCTTAGACTTCCTAAACGGCAACAGGCTTTCAAAACCTTGAAATGTAGCAAAAGTCTGCAGTAGGGAGGGGCATTTTCTGCTAAACTGTGAAAACTTAAGAAAATAAAATGAATTTTCCCTCTTGATTATAATTGGTTTTGATTCCTTACTGCTGTGTAAACAATGTTTTGTGACCTGCAGTAGGGATGGGAGATATGACCTCAAATCAATATCATGAAAAATTGGGCAGTTTTACCTTGATAACGATAAATGCAAGATAAATGCTCCGGATCCTCTATCAGAAATAAAGGCATGTGAAGGACATACAACTGATCTGTTTATAATTTAATTATTGAATAAATCACATTGCATACTACTTTCAATTAAATATTAAAGTTTTGTATGCAATCAGGTTTAAACATTCAAAAATGTCCAATTGAAAACATACATATGGTGCAGGCAGCAGATCGCTCTCCACGGATTCTCCAGACTCTGTCACGTCTGTCACATGTGCTCATTGTGAACCTGCTTTCATCTGTGAAGAGCACAGGGCAGCAGCGGTGAATTAACCAACCCTGGTGTTCTCTGGGGAATGCCAAACATCTTGGTTTTGGGCTGTGAGCACAACCCCCACCAGTGGACATCGGGCCCTAATTACATCCTCATGGAGTCGGTAACTAACTGTTTATATGAAAACATGGACATTTGTGGCCTGCTGGAGGCCATGTTGCAGGGCTCTGGCAGTTCTCCTCCTGTTCCTCGTTTGACAAAGGCAGAGGTAGCAGTCCTGCTGCTGGGTTGTTGCCCTCCTACGGCCTCCTCCATGTCTCCTGATGTATTGGTCTGTCTCCTGGTAGCGCCTCCAGCCTCTGGACACAGAGCCTTATAGCCACAGCTGGCAGTGATGTGCCTCCTGGTTGAGCTGCACTATCTGAGCCACTTGTGTAGGTTGTAGAGTCCGTCTCATGCGACCATGGGTGTAAATGGCACCACCAACATTCAGAAATGACCAAGACATCACCCACCTGCAGATCCACTCCTTTATAGAGACCGCCTTTCTACCTGTTGTCTATTCCGTTTGCACAATAGGACTGAGTGAGTGTGTGTCTGTCTCTCACTTACTTATTAACCAGGAGAAAACAATTGTCTCCTGTTGGGTCTCTGGGTTTTGCCCTTCGGGGGTCAGGCTCCAGGTGCTCTTGTCTGTCCTTCTCTAGTAGGTGTGGCCATCACTATTTCTGCCCTGCCTGTGTCCCAGTAATCTGGGGTGCCTCTGGGTAATGGGGCCCCTATCGCCTCTTTTTCTGTCCTGAGTCCTGCAGGAAGAGTCTGGGGCCGCCCACACCTGCTATTAAGCATATATTCCTTCTGAAGAAGGTGTGTGAATCCTTTATACATAAGCATGCTCATGTATAAAGTTTACTTCCAGGTTTTCACGGATACACACTAATACTACATACTAAGCTGCAGCTACAGATATATACCACCCTGAATGATATAGTGTTTCACCATAGGTTTTGCCTTTCACACATATGGATATCTAAAGGATACCTGCTGCTCTGGAAGCTTTTCCTGACGTTTATTTTGGTTCTCTGTTGTCTTCTTATTGATTTTTTCATTTCCTCTCATTTCATCCAGGTGTGGAAGCAGACTTCTATATCTCTGTGTCTATTTTTGCTGTTTTATTTTCTTTGTCATGTATTCTTTCCTGTCTCTCTCTTTCCAATTAGTTCTTATCCTCTCTCTCTCTCTCTGTCCCTTTGTTATAGAATTACTCCTTAAATAAGTTACATTAAAGTTTTCTATACAAGTATTAAGCAGAAGCTAATGTAAACATTCATACTGGTCTTTTAGTGAAAGCAAACCTGTCGGGCTTTCAGGTAGCTCTCTATTCCCAGAGATATATCAGGCGAAACACACAAAGAAAGAAGGAAGAAGAGCTTCACCATGCAAAGTGGGATGGATTCCGTCTCTCCGAATCACACCAGGTTTCCCCAAAAGATGGTCAATTATTGATATATATTTTCAGTGGAACCGGTCAGATCAGTTACTTTATCAACCATCAACTTTCACAATTATCACAGAATAGATTCTAGTTTTCATTGTAAGCATAGTTGAACTTAAAGAAGTAGAACGTTAAAAAAGGAACATGGGGAACAAAATTTAAGAAGAAAATATAAATGGTATTCTCTGATTTTTGTATTTTAAATTGACCTCAATAAGATTATGATCGGAGACACTGAAGAACCGGATAAACACTGAACATACACTGGAAAAACAACGGATCAACTTAGGCCTGAACTTTGAGTGAAAAACTAACAGATGAACGAGAGACAGAATGAGGCACAAGATCAGGGATCAACCCAGAGCTTCTATAAGGTCTGGCAGCCATTTCAATTTCCTACTGCAACATATCCATATTCATTTATTTATTCATTTCTAATATTAGTTCTTATTTATATATGGTGTCCTTTTTTTCTCTCATTTTACATTATTTTCCCTGTTATTGCAACTTATTGTTAG
>NW_024038260.1:0-60515 GCF_016077235.1 Cyprinodon tularosa
CAAAGGTCTCTGTACCAAATATTAAGTTTCATTGTTCTTGTGTATCAAATACTTATTTCACAAATAAAAATGGAAAACAATTATCTAAAAATCATACATTGTATTTTTCTGGATTTTTGTTTTAGATTCCATCACTCACAGTTAAAGAGTACCTATGATAAAAATTACAGTCTTCTACAAGCTTTGCAAGTGGGAAAACCTGAAAAATCAACAGTGTATCAAATACTTGTTCTCCCCACTGTAGGTATCCCTTCTCCTCCTCATAGCGACTCTGTACGCAGAGAATAGTGACCCCAAATAATATAATGTCCCAAAGCGACAGATTCCATGTTATTTCACCGAGAGGAGGGACTCGAGAGCAGCGGGAAAACGAGGAAAAAACACGTACTCAAAACGCTCTGAACACAGACAGCTGCACCCAACCTCTGTTACTGTTGGCTGAAGTAAATCAGCAGAAAGGGGAATTAAAAGCAGAAATTATTGGTGGGGACTGTCCCCTCCATGTCCAAAGTTGGTGTGGACATGTCCACACCAGTCCTTCAGAAAGTTACACCAGTGGCCTGCTCCTTCCCTTCTTGTAGACAACTTTACAGTTGCATATACTGTAGATATCTAAAATCAAATGCTTCCACATGCTTTTGTGGCCAAATGACTACATAAATCCTTGGAGATTGGATCCAATAATAGAGGGATGGCTACTCTCGCTGTACAAAGATGGTGGCAAATTGGTTGGTTGCAGAGCAGCAACTCTAATACATTTTTCTTGGATGTTTTGTAGATTTCAGTTGATGATTTAAAATTTTAAATAATCTGATAAGATTGTACAACTAGCTACAAGAAGTGTGTGAGTTATAGTGTTTTCAAGAGTTATATTTTTAAGACCTTTTTTTTAAACGTGTAAATGTTGGCCATTCGATTTTGGTTTTGAAATGGGAAATACAAAGATGGAAATCAAACTGTTTACTTTTTTCAAGTGAATTAAAAAATAGATTTTTTGGAATCCCAAATTGAGAAAAAAAATCGGATACATTTTTCAATTCCAAAACAAAAAAGGAAAAGTAAAAAAAAAACAAGACGTCTTTTCTTGATTCAGCTCCCCCCGTTTTTGCATGATATCTAGGTGTTTAAAGATGGGTCCACTGTTGCATGCTATTTGCAAGGATGCAGTCATTATATGAAACTCCCACCTGTCAGTCTTGGTCTGTTTGTTCCTTTTTTTTCTTGGTTTTCCATTTGTTGTCCTCTGCTGCCCTCTTGTGTCCTCCCTTGCTCTGTTTCTCTGTTCTGCCTGCACCTGTTTTCAATTCCCTCGTCAGCTTTCTCTTTGTCTCTGTCCCCTTTAAAAGCCCTCCCTCTTCAGTTCCTGTTTGCTGGATCCTCGTCTAACATCTCGTCAAACTTCTGTCTGTGTTCCTCGTCTCTCCCTGGCTTCTAGTTTTGGTTTACCCTTGATGTCTCCTTGGTTCTGTTACGTTTGTTATTTTCAGTTGGACTCTGATTCCTGCTTCTGGATCTGTGAACCTAAATAAACAGACTTTAATTCACCTCTGCCTACTGGTCTCTGCGTTTGGGTCCTCCAAACAAACACTGCTTCATGACCCACCAAGCTGTCAAATATAAGCCAATGCTGAAGCTTTTAAAATGTATATGCCTTTTTATGTTTAAACTAATGAATGGGAGATCCACAACACTAATATTAGATGAGTAAGACTGTTCTACATCTAACCAGGACTCATCTTGTGAGCTGTTCTTTAGCAATTCAGAAATGCATTGGAGCCTATGTGGTGGGAATTTTGGCAGATCATCCTCCTTTGGTCTACAGTAACATTTTCAAGGTAACATGAATCTCCCTACTCAGCAACGGGGGGCTAAGTATGCTTGAGGACCCAAAAGCAGAGATGAGTGAGGCAGAGTTCTTGTATATTTAATTCAAAGTGAGTCGAACATCCAAAATACAAATTACGGGGAACCTTAAACCATTAAACATCAAGGAAAACTCACAAGGAAAGCCAGAGACGAGGAAGCAACTAACAATCAACTAAACAACAACAAGAAACCAGCCCTGAGTGACTGCAGATGTGGAGTATATAAGGGGAACAGAACAAAGGATGGGCGTATGAGCAGAATATGGAGAAGGTATGAGTGGAACTAACAAGAAGGGAGACAAGGGGGAAGGAAACAACCATAACATCCCTACTTTTTGTTATCACTGTACAACATTTTGCCAGTAAACCTAAAAGCATTCATGACAAGGACTCCCACACACCATCTTACTTATAAACAGTACCGCTCTGCATCAGGAAGTAAAACATGAGCCTCGAGGCAGTCCATCAGATCGTTTTTAGCTTTTTATTTTAATACAATGATCTGTGTACTGATAATTAATAGCCAAACGGGCAATATTAACTATAAATTCAGTAGTTCTGACAACATTTTTTTTTTACTGTTTTGTCTTTGAGTTGCCAGTTTCTTTTGGAGCTGCTGCTGGATACTACAAACAGCTCCTTATATGGTCAATGCAACCTCCTACGTGGGTCACACCATTTCTTGTAATAGGGCTGGGAGGATGGTCATTTGTTTAGATATTCTATGTATTCAATAGTTCTACTTGTTAAATTTTAAACCGGTATTTAAACCAGTGTTTTATATATAAATGATGGGCCCTAAAGCAAAAACACTGGCAAGTCTCTGAATCTAGAATTCCGCACCTTGGCATCAGCCTTCAGTTGGGACACAGGTACACTAAAGACATTTTTCCAGTCCTTTGATGAGTCCTTAAAAGACAAGGTTGCCCCCTGGTTTATTTACTTTTAGGCTATCACTTATCATCTTGTACTATTCTGCAAAAATAAAGGATTGTCAGGCGCACTGTTCCACCTCATTGCAACCATTATGTTTCATTATTCCAACTAGTCTCCACTTCAACCAGCAAAAGTTAGTTATCTGCTTTGATCAAATGATCAAGGATCAATACCATAGGCCTAGCATTGTTTAACGGGGCTGAACCAAATAACCGTAAAGAATAAATGCACTCTGCCTCCCATTACTTCTACTCTTGAACTTGTGCACTGTTCTTGAGTTTTAATAAAATTAGATCTCAGAAAGCTTACCACATAGTTTGGGTTAGAAAGGGAGACGGATAGAAGATTTGGGATTAATAAAGTATCTTTGAATTTAAATGAATAACTTTTTTTAACCTGTTTGACTTTGTTATTTGTTTCTGTTTTTTTGGAATTAGCACCAGATGATTCATGAACACAAAACAAAGTCTTCATAATTATTCAGATTTCATAATCTTTTCTAATTATCCCAATGCAGTTCTTTTGACTAGCATGGCAATATGTCCATAAATGATAGTTAAAAGTCTACAGATTATTTTATTTTTTGATTTTCTTAAGATAAACATTATTTGTAGAACGAAATCTGATCATTTACAGTTTTACTGACGAAAAACTGTTCCTGGAAATCCTGGACTGAATTCTTTAATAAATAAATAAATCCTAAAAAAAAAAGGTTTTAATTGAATTAAACTTTTTTTTTTCTACATGTCGATTTCTCATCATGTCTTACGCTAATGAATCCGATATCATACACTGTCTCATCTTTTGAGCTGAATAAATCATTTCCACCTATCATTTTATCACCTACAAACAAAACAAGCTAATAGCTAAACTTAAACACATTAATCTCAAACAAATCATTTTTCCAACTGCAAAAGTTTTACTGAACCTGCATCTTTGAACAAAGAAAGTGATGTACTTACAGACTACGCACATCATAGGGAGCCAAATGTTACCCATCCTCACATCCAACACTGATGATGAGACAATGCTTCAGAAAATTAGATATACTTTACAAATTTTTGGCTGGGATAGTGTCTATGGTCACTTCTTAGAATGAGAAAAGCTCTTATGCTGAGGATTTTTTCTTTACTGTCTTTTTGGTCCTTTCTTTTCTACTGCACAGTACTCACGCCACTGCTGTGGTTTCCTGTGTAACAAATTAGCATTTCCTGCAATGCATTTCCTGATGTGTTGATGCTCATAGTTCTTTCTCATCACACAATAAAACTTCTTTAAGGTGGAAGTAATCAATATACTTTTCTTTTTCACAGACTCTTTTTTTTTCATATGTGGATACTGCTCTATGATTTGAACACATATTTTGAAGCTCACCACAGTCTTACATAGCAATTCACCACCTTCCGACATTTTCCTATTTTGTCCCATTACTGCCACAAAATTCAGCTAAAGTTTTAGGTAACAAACCAACCCAAACTAGCAAATACTTCCGAAGTAGAAGACAATGTGACAGTTTTTTTTTTTCTTCTTCTTCTTTTTCATTGATTTGCATAAAGGGAAGACATGTGAATGGTACATTTGACCAATTTTGCCATTGACTGATTCCTAAAGCTAAACTGTTGATCTATGCATTTCCTCCAGAGTTACAAAGGGCTTTTGACGTTTTCCTAATCAATCTTCCCTGTCCATTATAGATAAATTCTGATCATTTTCATACGATGAGTTTTTTTTTTTTTCAAAAATAGTATGTCATTTGGCATATTTATCACAACCTAGCACTGTTTCCTAATAGGGTCTTGGTCTTGTTTTGCTATTAGCCTCTAAAGTGTCTTGGTCTTGTTTTGTTCTCGACCTTGTAAGATCTTGGCCTTGTCTTGTTCTCAGTACTCCTTGGATTCGATTCTTTGCTAACTTAGACAAACCAAGGCTACATAAGGTTTTTGTTCCTCTCTTGTTCTTGGTTGTTGGCTAAATCAGACTCATCAAGACCGTATAACATCTTGGTCTTGTCTTGGTCTCAGCCTATAAAGGTCTTGGCCTTGTCTTGGTCTTGGTACTCCTTGGTCTCGGTGGGTGTGATCTTGACTACAACACCAACAAGCAATTTGAAAACAACCAATCATACATTAATCATGCTCTCTTTGATCTCAGTGCATACAAATCTGCTTTTTGCAAGAGTTTATTTTTCAACGTTGGGTCATAAGAAATTTGCGACAAAAAGAGTTTGACGATGTTGCGAACTTGTTAAACATCACATGTTGAACTTACCCGTCTTATTATTTGTTTGGGTTTTTTAATCTGATTTAACATAGTCTGGATAAGATAAATTAGCTTTAATAGGCCCTGTAAAGTAAAGCTCTTAAAGTTTTCTCTCCCTGATTCTTTCCTGAGAAGAGATCACTTGGGACAAACTCTTTACATAACACTCCATAATGTATATGTATTGATTAACTATGAGACATGACAACAGATTTGGATAGAAATTGAAATCTTACTCAGACCAGAATAGTTGCTTAGGCTTACAAAAAACACTGCTTATCAACCCTGCTTAGCAACAGTTCTGATGTTAAAGTATGGCGTGAACCTCATGTGTATATTATGCTGCACAGGTGCATTGGGGTCATCTATTTTCATTCATGAAGAGCATATATATGCATATATAATGCTAAACAAGTATAATTTAAACCACGCACATTGAATGCCCTCACACACACATTGACTACTGGTACTGCTGAGCTGCAAGAAGTCAGCATCCCAAAAAAACATGACAAATCAATTGACGGTGTTATGATGTTGCCCAAATGCTCTACCATAATAGGTTATTTCTTTCACCTGCCGTTTTGCCTCCCTGCCGTATTTATCATTTATTCCTTTCACCTGTTTCCTTTGGTTTATATTCTGTTCAGCCTAAGCATTCGTGGCCAGATCATTATTTGTTTTCTGTTAGCCTGTCTGTTCAGTTAATGTCACGGTTTATGTCCTGGATCCTGGCAGCCAGTGGAAAGAGGGTTTTTGTGTCTGTCTCACCTTAAATACTGGATCCATCTGTCCCGTTTTATGACAGTGGTTAGTGTTTTTGTTAGGGTGGTTTGTGAATTATAAATTGTTCTACTTTTATTCAGGGACAATAACGATTATTTATTCGGTCATTCAGAGGCAAGCCATCTCGCCCAATAAGCTGAGAATTAAAACAAACTGATCTACTTTTTGGTGCTTTGTTAGTACAGATTTGAGTAGTTCAAACTGTTACTTGTGCTATTTTGAGTTTTTGGATTTCAAATTTCAGCCAATGGTATCACCATCTAACCAATCAGAACCAGGCGCCTCCTGGTGGAGGAAGGGAGACAAACACAGAAAAACACACACACAGACAGGAATCCTGACAACTGCTGAGTTTCTTCAACTGCTTGACATGATTAAATAAAATTATAAAAACAGCCTGTCACTTGGAGTTTCACATCTCATCCATATCTAGCTGATAAATATGGATGTAGCTAATGAGGCCTTTGAAATTGAAGTGTATCTGTTCTTTACCAGATTAATATGCTGTGTATACGTCGTATCAGTCTGGCTGGCCTAGCTACAGTACCAGACCCTAACATTGTACCTTGTTAGCATGAGTCAGAGCTTGTGTGGGAGAACGTTTTCACACCAAGTTTATCTTTTAAAGTTTATAACAATTGTGTGAAAGCTGGTGCACTGAAGTTTCAATTCATGTTTTGTGTGTATGCAGGCTGTATAAGCTGTTGCTTATATAGTTGACTATCTTCTTACAATATTAAGATCTAAATTTTCTTTTTCTTTTCATGCCTTGTTTCTGTTGCTTGTTCCTTAACCTCCTCTGAATCTGACACAGGGAGGGGATTAATCTTGCATCTGTGGTTCAAAAAATTGCATGACATCCTTAGCAGCCACGAGGGGCTGCAGAATTATTGTAATTATTCACATATATAAGTCAGGCGTGTGTTAGTGACTAGAAATTTAAAACATGCAGGGCAGTTGTACCTGAGGATCAGGATGGTCCTCAGGTACAACGTGAGTGTATGTGAATGTGAATAATTAAAATAATTCTGCAGCCCCTCGTGGCTGCTAAGGATGTCATGCAATTTTTTTAATCAGGTGTGCTGCAACAGAGAGAATCTCAGCACCAGAATTACCTATAATGAAGCAGCGATTTTCTGTGAGCATTGCAACAATCTGACAACCACAATTGAACAACCTTGCAATGAATAAAAAAAAATCGGCACAAGGCTTAATAATGTAACAATGTGCCATGGGCACCAGACAATCCTAGACATGGTAGACAAATATATAAATAAGATTTTATTGAAGGCAAAACTAGCAGAAATAGTTTACTGGTGAGTTCCTTTAACATACTGTCATGGTTAAAACAAAATTACAAAAACAAAAGCTTAGCTTGAAGATTTACTTCTCATCCATATTTACCCAATTGGTTCTTGGCTGATGAGGCTGACCCCTTTGGTCCTGCCTTTGAATTGGAAGTGTATTAGATGAAGTGTACCAGATGAAAAGTGCGCATTCAGCGTCTGCTCTGCCGATAATGCAAGCGTAGAAGAAGAAATGTGCTGTTTACCTGTGCAAAGAAAGAAACAACGAAAGAAAAATGTCCGAGGACTTCATTGTTGAGGAAGAGCATGAGTTCTTTGCCGAGCTGAATGCGCACTTTCATCTGGTTTGGTCTGCCGCGGTTTCCGTAGAGTCGTGAACTCGCATGCGCGCGCTTTGAGGAAATCCTATACGCTACTGTTTATGCTCTAAAAACATTCTAAATGACTTTGTTTCGAGTAAATTATGGACGCTACCCACTCCGGACACTTGGAATACATTGGACGAGCAGTATGGAGGAATATTGACACGTTTTTTGTGGACTTTTATGGACCTTTCTGTCCCGGTCACCATAGACCTCCATTATTTGAATGTCAGCAGACAGCAAGAAGCCTCCCAGATCTCCAGATGCATTTGAGATATCAAAAAAGTACTCCAGAGTGTTGTTCAGCATGGGGGTGAGTAGAAAATTAAGGCTAATCATGTTTTTGGTGTACTATTCCTTTAACAGTGTACGTTGTAAGCATGATTCAGAGTTTGTGTGGTGTGAGACTGCACATTTTCACACCAAGTTTATTTTTTAAAGTTTATGACAATTGTGTGAAAGCTGTTGCATGCAAGTTTCAATTCCTGTTTTGTGTGTATGCAAGTTTTATAAATAGACCCCGCTGTATACATTGTATCAGTCTGGCTGGTTTGGCCACCAGACCCTAACAGTGTACAGTGTAAGCATGAGTCAGAGTTTCTGTGAGAGACTGCACGTTTTCACACCAATTTTATTTTATTTTTTTTACACTTTATGACAGGCAACCCCAAACTCGGTCCTCGAGGGCCGCTGTCCTTCAGGTTTTAAGGGTTTCCCTGCTTTAGCACAGCTGATTATCACAAATGCAGTAGAGCAGAAGCCTGTTAATCAGTTTTCAATTGAAATCAGCTGTGCTGGAGCAAGGAAATCTCTAAAACCTGCAGGAAAGCGGCCCTCAAGGACCGAGTTTGGGGATGCCTGCTTTATGACAATTGTGTGAAAGCTGGTGCATGCATGCTTCAGTTCGTAAATTTGACTATCTTCTTACAGTATTGAGGCTTCTAAGTTCTGTTTACTCATTGCTTGGTTCTGTTTCTTGAGCCTTAACCTCCTCTGAACATGAGACAGGGAGGGGATCCATCTTACATCAGTGGTTCTACATCCTGATTCTCAAGTACCGCTGCACTGCATGTTTTAGATTTCACCTCACTGCAACATACCTGACGTATACTTGAATAATTAACAGGATTCTGCAGCACTTGATGGCTGCTAAGTATGTCATGCAATTATTTGAATCAGATGTGCTGCAACAGAGATCCATCTTAAACAAGCAGGCCAGTGGTACTTGAGTATCAGGATGGAGAAGCACTGAAGTAAGACAAATCCCCTTCTTGTGTCCTGTTGCCTGGTCAGTCACAATGATTCGATGTATACAGAGCATATTGGTCTGGTAAAGAACTGTTACACCTTAATTTCAAAGGCACGACTAACAGGTTCAGCCTCCCTAGCAGCCGTCAAGTGTTGTACAAACCTGTTAACTTTTCATATATATGTCAGGTATGTGGCAGAGAGGAAAAATCAACAATGTTTAGGCAGTGGTACTTGAGGACAAGTGTGTAACTTTGTGATGAAAGTTGGTGGGGACAATCTTTCAGGCTTGGGGATGATGAACCTGCTGTTACAGGATCTAAAGGCTTTTGTTAGGTTTTTGTATATATTGCTTAAAAATCAGCCCTAACACAAACATGGATGCCATACATTTATTCAGTGCTTCCATATTGCTCAGAATGGAATAGTAACAAAACAAAAATATTCATATTCATAGATAGACTGGTACCTTTCAGTGGCTGTTTTGTAATGGCTCCAACCCTTCAGCAACCTTCATAAAAAGAACGAAAAAAATCTTCTGTACAAGTTATATGAATAGTTGCAAGTGCAAATGTATTTTTAAGTACTTTAAAATATGAACGTATTAATACCTTGTGTAACAACAAGGTATATGATAACATAAAAAAATCATAACAGCCAAACTATTCACCAGGGCCACTGAATGGGCAGGAAAATTTACTTTGTACAGTTATACAAATTATATATCTTTTTACATAAACAAATAGGAAATTGACCTAGCTTTCTTCTGGTGTTAATGCCATCTTTGCATAGCTATTGCATCAAAATTTATAATAAAAACTTGTACCCTACCACCGAAATTTGCGATTTACGTAATTTAATGGATACAACATGAGTAAAGAAAATATCAATGTGTTTGTAAACAGCACAGTATAAACAAAGAATATACACTGCCTGGCCAAAAAAAAAGTCGCCACCAAAAAAAAGGTCCTTCACTCTAATACTTTGTTGGACCGCCTTTAGCTTTGATTACGGCACGCATTTGCTGTGGCATTGTTTTGATAAGCTTCTGCAATGTCAAAAGATTTATTTCCATCCAGATCTTGCATTGATAATGGTAGAGTCTGACCGCTGCACAAAGCCCTCTCTAGCACATCCCATAGATTCTCAACGGGGTTGAGGTCTGGACTCTGTGGTGGCCAATCCATGTGTGAAAATGATGTTTAATGCTCCCTGAACCAGTCTTTCACAATTTGAGCCCGATGAATCCTGGCATTGTCGTCTTGAAATTTGCTTGTGCCATCAGTGAAGAAAAAGTCAATTGATGGAATAACCTGGTCATTCAGTATATTCAGGTAGTCAGTTGACCTCATTCTTTGAGCACATACTGTTGCTGAACCTAGACCTGACCAACTGCAGCAACCCCAGATCATAACACCGCCCCCTACAGGTTTGTACCGTAGGCACTAGGCATGGTGGGTGCATCACTTCACCTGCCTCTCTTCTTACCCTGATTCACCCATCACTCTGGAACAGGGTAAATCTGGACTCATCAGTCCACATGTACTTCTTCCATTGCTCCACAGTCCAATCTTTATGCTCCCTAGCAAATTTAAGCCTTTTTTCCCGTTAGCCTTACTGATTAGTGGTTTTCTTACTGCTACACAGCTGTTCAGTCCCAATCCCTTGAGTTCCCTTCGCATTGTGCGTGTGGAAATACTCTTACTTTCAGTATTAAACATAGCCCTGAGTTGTACAGTTGTTTTTCTTCGATTTGATCTCACCACACGTTTAAGTGATTGCTGATCACGATCATTAAGGATTTTTTTCCGGCCACGTTTCTTCCTTGAAGATGATGGATCCCCACTATCCTTCCAGTTTTTAATAATGCGTTGGACAGTTCTTAACCCAAGTTTAGTAGTAATTTTAGTAGATGTTTTCTCTGCTTGATGCATGCCAATGATTTGACCCTTCTCAAACAGACTAACATCTCTTCCATGACCACGGGATGTGTCTTTTGACATGGTTGTTTAGGAAATGAGAAGCAAGTCATTGCACCAGTTGGGGTTAAATAACTTGTTGCCAGCTGAAAGATAATCGTGCATGCAGTAATTATCCAATAGAAGGCCCGTACCTATTTGCTTAGTTGAATCCAGGTGGCGACTTTTTTTTTTGGCCAGGCAGTATAACTTTGTTTTATTCATTCGACTTCTACATTATGAATTTCTAAATTAATAAAAAATTTTAATCAAGAAAAAGGAAATTTTCTGTTTTACGGGTAATTTCTTTTATAATAAATAATGTGTAGATATAAGCAAATAAAACAAATGGTATACATTTCAACATGCACTAGTAGAGCATTTTATTAGCTTTTAAATGGTATAATTGTCCAATTTGTAAGTTTATTTCTTTTAAAAGTTATAGAAAATTCTATACCCTAACCCCTAAAAATGACGTTTTTTCTTTAGGTAGACTGTTAAAATTTGATGGCCTTTAGGGCAGGCCAACTCATTGGAGGGCGGACAGATAGACAAGCATGGGACCCAGAGGAGTAAAGGACTGGACTGTCACTTGGAATTCCGATGAGGACTTGAAAGGATCATGAGGAGGTATTCCCCTGCTCAGTGTGTACTCAGTTAATCCTTCCAGGGGAAGAAGGTCCAGGTATCCAGTTACTCAGGAAGGCTTCCTGCCGAAGAGCAAAGACAAAAGCTAGATAAGACTCAGAGAAACAAAGCTTAGGTTACCATTTGCTGATCTCAGCTTGGCTAGAGTACCCAAAACTGACAAACACAATGGAGTCGAGGTATTGAAAGCCCACTGCTCAAATACTCCTCCAGTAATGATCCAACGAGCTGCAGGTGTGCAGGGAGGCCCAACGAGGACAGGGCACCACCTGGTGTTGGAGAGAGAAAAACACACAAACAACCCACACAAACTGGATTCCTAACATTTCTAAATTAATAAAAATGTTTAATCAAGAAAAAGGAAATTTTCTGTTTTACAGGTATTCTTTTATAATATGTCATCATAGATATAAGCAAATAAAACAAATTGTATATGCTTCCACATGCACTAGTAGGGCATTTTATTAGCTTTTAAATGGTATAATTGCCAAATTTGTAAGTTTATTTCTTTTAAAAGTTATAGAAAATTCTATACCCCACGTACTAAAAAAATGACGTTTTTTCTTTAGCTAGATGGTTAAAATTTGATGGCCTTTGGGGCAGGAGTGAACATTTGTCTGAGAACAAAATGATTGTGATTTTTGAGTTTTTTCAGATTCAAAAGAATGGGAAATGTCCAGTCTGCTATGAAAATCAAAAATTATTATTCTAGGTCTACCCTCCTTATATCAGATATTTTGACATCAGATTTATACACTCAAACATAGATACGTATCTCAGAGGAAAAATCTGACAGCACACATTCATTTCAATGTGCCAAACACCTGTGTTCTCCTGTCATTTATTGACACACACTGCTCACATATCTGAATGATGTCTACCATATCTCCAGAATTGTCTGGTGGACATGGCACACTGCTACATTATTAAGCCTTGCTTGGGTCATTGTTGATCTGAGAGATGTTTTTAGCCTCCTGAGAGCACTAAACACTCTTTGCCTAAACAGAAGACACAGGGCTTGCCAAAAGAAATTGAACAAGTGTTTCAACTTGATCAAACAACCATCTCACCCCTGTTGTCATTCCTTAGAGTAATTTGAACACTTCATCACTGGAGGCACATATGTATTTGGTTTGAAACATATTCAACAGAACCTTTACACTGTTCCTATGTAACTGTGGATACAGACAAGGGCAATGTGGAGTCAACAAGTCATCTCCATGTCATGTATTTGTTCTACCCAGCCACTGAAGCAGGTGAGTCCAATCTTCACCGTGAATAAACCTGTGCAGGTTGGACTCACCTGGTTAATTGGCTGGGTAGATTAAATACATGACATGGAGATGACTTGTTGACTCCACATTGCCCATGTCTGTCTGGATATTGGTCCAGGGTGCAATCCACACCTCCAATAAGTAAAATTCCCTCCAGTTTCTCCAACACCTTCAAATCAGTGAACCTCTCCTCGAACTGCACATCAACAGTGTCAAGCATATGATAAAACTCAGCTCTGTAATACTCCTCAGCCATCTTGGGAGTGTGTTGGCTTGCAACACTCCTGAAACATTTTGGTGGCCTTTTCTGGTGAGTTGTCTTGTTATCTTCTAAGCCAAGAGCGTATACTGTCAATGTAGCTTCAGCAAAGATCTAAAACTTTCCATCATTTCTCATTTCAGCAAGACTGGATCTTACACATCCTTTTGCTCCTTTCAGCCCAGCAATAGTCTCAGTGCATTTTGAAGGGAATTGCTAAGACATTCCATGTCATCCACAACTAAAAGTGCTAAATGAAGATGCAGAACTGTTTTGCCTTTTTGAAATCTTTCTAAAATGCCATTGGCCTTAGCATTGCTTGATGCCATTTGTTCTTAGCACGAGAGGACAGAATCATACTGACTTAAAACAGCAGAAATTGCTCTGTCACGGACTGTCCGCCTGGTAGGACACAGTGGTCTAAGAGAAATGTTGGAGCCTGTTGCACTTAATGCAGTAGCATCAAATAAAGACTAAACTTAAACTTCCCTGATTGCATCACAAGCATAAATTGGCCTTAAGTCTGACCTTGTAAGGGTGATATAGATATTAAAACCCGCCGGATCGTGCCGACCCGTTTTATAGTGTTTACAACTAATAACTCAGAAGGCATGAAATTACAACTGTAAAAGTTTTACCAATATAGACATGTTGGACATCATTAAAAAGCTCAGATACTCCACAATTCAACCATCAAGTTCATTTTATGGACCCAGTGAGCACCAAAGCTTAAAGGGATAGTTCGGGATTTTTGACATGAATCTGTATGGCATCCCCATCACCAGTGTCATGCAATCACACTGACTTACCCCTGGCAGCATCCTGTGAGCAGAGTTCTCGTCCAGCTTTGGTCAAGCCGAAAGTAGTCCGGCAGGTTTGCTAGACCCAGCGAAATAAAACGTTTCTCTTCCCAAAACATTATGTGTTCAAAAGAGTGATATTTTTGCATCCCAAAAACATTGTAGTGGAAAAAGTCACACGTCGTTATCACTTGGTCCTATTTTCTCTCTGTTCGTATCAGTGCGCCCGACACCATGACCTGACAGCTAGGGCCTACCTGTTTGATTCGCGATTGTTTACTACTGGGGAAGATGTCTGACTACGAGAGCGACGAGGAAAACATCGACTTCCACTTAGAGCCAAAGGGATATCTTTATAAACCCGAGTACACTGACGATGAACTTCGACAAATGGAGTTAGATCGGGCAGAAAGAGAGAGGGTGGACAGAGAAGTGATGGAAGCTGAAACCGGAGCCGCAGGAGCCACAGCTGGAGCTGCGATATCCAGGGTGGCCGACAAATCATGGTGCACTTGTTTCAAGTGGGAATTAATGCAGACAGAGGTGGAATGCTACTGTTGCCACGAGTGGGATTTAGTAATGCCCGAGATACAGAACCTTTCCATTGATGAGGATGTCGGAGTTGCAGCAGCTGCTGTCTGCATCACAAACAACAGCGACTTCCCTGCCCTCCTCAATGAAGGGGTCCTGAGAACGTTCACACCCATTTTTACACACCCGGCTTTATATAAATATAATCAAATACTATCTTGTAAATGTCTAATGAACTTGGTTAGCTCTAAAGCTAGCTCGGTGGCGTTGCTTGTAAACGCAGCTGCTAAGTTAGCACTGAAATGAGCTGGAAAAGTTGAGCTCGCTGTCAGAATGACGGCACGCACTGATACGAACAGAGAGAAAATAGGACCAAGTGATAACGACGTGTGACTTTTTCCACTACAATGTTTTTGGGATGCAAAAATATCACTCTTTTGAACACATAATGTTTTGGGAAGAGAAACGTTTTATTTCGCTGGGTCTAGCAAACCTGCTGGACTACTTTCGGCTTGACCAAAGCTGGACGAGAACTCTGCTCACAGGATGCTGCCAGGGGTAAGTCAGTGTGATTGCATGACACTGGTGATGGGGATGCCATACAGATTCATGTCAAAAATCCCGAACTATCCCTTTAATTAACACAGATACAGCTGCATGTCAAAATGTAAACATGACATAGCAGCCACAGCAACATACACTTGAAGGTTTTCAGAAGCCGTTTTATAAATCCAATCTTGAATTGTTTGTACTCCATTCGTCCATAAGGGTCCACAGATTAAAAGTAATTCAGCTTATTCATAATTAAAAACATTCCATGTTGAGAAAATTGCCACATAACGTTCAGTTGTTGACATCAGAAAAGTTAGTCACAGCTATTACTTAGTATAAGTATTATTAGTATCAAGTAATATTTACTTCCTAATACTTATTTCCTCAGTTGTCCTCACATCGTCTTGGTACCTACAAGACAAAAGTGTCTGCATCTTTGTATGACGCGATTTGAGTTGTGGAAGCTCATTGGTAGAATTCCTTTATGACAGAAAGAAGGCCACGATTCACACCATTTTATCATCTGGAGGGGGGAAACATTTAAGTACAAATCTGAATTCATACAGCTGTCTTAAACACTTCATATGTTCAGCGCTACATCTTCACATCTCAGTTTTCCCCAAGCTAACATTTCATTTCAGGCTGCTTTTAAAGTTTCCACATCGCACAATTGATGTACATGATCGCATGAACACTCTGTCCAAAACTTCCTGGAAATCTCTTAGCTTATGACCTGACTGCCTGCGAGTTAGCCACTAAGAACCCTGTTTTTGCCAAGATTCGTACATGACTTCCAGCATGTAGACACCCTGTTTACATGCTGCATTCTATGTGTTGCCAAGTGAGCATAAGGTCACAAATAGGACTACATAGGACCGTACAATTGTTTCTATATTCAGCAAGCCAGCCAGATATTTACATTCTACATTTCCCCCTGTAGTTCATTGCAAATTAAATACTTTGTGATGTTACATGGTGATGTGAGTACTACGCGACTAAGTGCACTTACTTGTGTGTGAAGTTTAAATGAAAAAACAAAATTTTTGTGTTACCAAACCAAACCTGTTATGGATGGAATTAGGGAGATATAACCTTTAATTGAAACCATTAACTAACATTACTGATTATCATGATAAACAATAAAAGTCAGTCAGAAGTCAGTCAGTCAGTACTCCTCTAAACAGCCAGCAGGGACAGTCAGGGACAGTCTTGCCTGTCAGCCAATGACGCACAGAGTAGGGCGATATTACGCATCACAAAGTCCTGCTGTTATTGGTTAAGGCCATGTGGGCTATTAGGCTTTGTAGCCAAGGAAATAAGGTTTCAAACAAGGCTAGACATGGCTGGGTTGCATAAAGCAGAGCCGTGTTACGGTGTAAGAGTGAAACACACAGCTGAGGGTGCATCAATGCAACTGAATAATAACAACGGTCCTATTTTTTTTCTTATTTCATCCTAAGTTTGGATGCTGATTTTGTTTTATAACAATGCCTAAGGCTGAAAAAAAAAAACGGGGGCTCAGTGTTATCCTATGGGTGAAATAGTTGAATAAAAGCATTTGGCACAACTTGACACATTTGGTGAGGTTTGAAGATGCTGGTGACACCAAAGGCTCAAAGCCCCACAGCCCTGGAACTGTTGTCGCTAGAGGTCTGATATTTTCTGCATTTGTGGTTGAAATGATGTAGAACAAAGGTAATACAATGAGACATGCATATTCTCAAGCATATCTTTATTATGCTGTTCAAAAAACACCTATTGTTTTCGAGAATAAAAAAACAACTTTGAGTCATGCAGTTTGAACTGATGCAGCTGGGGCTGTGTTTTACTCAATCAATTCTCATTGATATATTCAGAAACTATAAGGTGTTAGCTTTCAAATAATGTATCACACATGTATGTTTGGGGTTTCAGTTCCAAAGTAATTTGCTTTTGCATTTGGGTATGCAAAATAGGCAAAGATTACTTCAAACTGAAGGGGATATTAAGAGACTTAGAAGAATATCAAGACTTCTTCCTCAAAAAACTTTGAGGTACTAAATCATGGTCTACAAACCGAAACAGATTGATTCCTGCTTTGAAGTTGAAATATCTAGTGTTCCATCAATTATTAGAGAATAGCCTACTACAAAACTGGGAAAGGCTGGAGACAATTGACAAATTCTATCACAATGTTATCTGCAAAATTAATTTTGCACCTGTGAAGATGTGTAAACCTGACTCTGTGAAAGGCAGCAAAAAACACGATCATCACCCTTGAACTTAAATTTTAGTAACTGAATTAAGTTGCCATCTTTCAAATCATGTCGTCTAATTGCTACTCCTTGCCTGGCTAAGTACAATACAGAGCCCAATACATTTTGCAAGCAGTACTTTGCCTCTTCTTGCAGTTTTGCAACTGCAGTGGAAAGCAGAACATTGACCTCTTTCCCTTTTTAATGAATAAATAGTTACTACATATTGGTGATTTTGACTAAGCTCATGGTGTTTAAACTGTGTGGTAGCATTCTTCTAGTTTGTAAACTCCTTCAGTGAAAATACTGGCTGTGCTTTTTTCGACAGTTTACCTTTTTTCAATTGTGTATGTTTAAACACAATAAAAACAAAGTTTCACTTGATCATTGTAGTAAAGCCATGGATACTGCTTGTACTGCTTCAAAAGCATAATGCTAGCCTGCATCATTATTAGTGTCTTACTACCAAACAAATTCTATATAATCGACACCATGCCATCCCACTCTTGAAAAACTATTTCCAACAAGATTGAAATATACTTTGGTGGAAAATATTAGGGCTGTCGTACCCATATATGTGATACGATATATATATATATTAAAAAAAGACCAATGACTGATCCCAATGACAGTGATGGCATGGTAAATCATAAATGGCTTGTACTTATGTTGCTTTTTCAACTCAGGAGATTTGAACAAAGCATTTTACACTACATTTATTTATTCACCCATTCATGCACACACTGATGGCAGCAAGCTACATTGCACTGACAGCTGCCCTGAGGCTCACAGACAGAAGAGGCTGCTGTACACTGGCACTACTGGGCCCTCTAACCACCGTCAGTAGACAATGCAGATGAGGCGTCTTTCCCAAGATCAAGGATAATTTTTCATCCCTAGAATGTACACAAATTTAGTTAAGAAGAGTGGGCCTTCCTTCACACATATGGGTGTCCATCCATCCATCCATCCATCCATCCATCCATCCATCCATCCATCCATACATACATACATACATACATACACACATACACA
Organism: Cyprinodon tularosa; assembly: GCF_016077235.1. Taxonomy (NCBI): domain Eukaryota; kingdom Metazoa; phylum Chordata; class Actinopteri; order Cyprinodontiformes; family Cyprinodontidae; genus Cyprinodon; species Cyprinodon tularosa. Next base: position 18,052 of record NW_024038260.1, read on the forward strand.
CACACACACACACACACACACACACACACACATACATACATACATACATACATACATACATACATACATACATACATACATACATACACAGCTTTGTTTTCATGACTTGTGGGGACATAAGTCAACAACATATTAGATCTATTTTATATGGCATAAGCCAGAACTTTACCCTAACCATGGATGGATGCATGGATGGATTCCCTTTCAACTGTAGTGAACTCCTTCACAAGCAGCAAAATCTAATTTAGAATTTTGTTCCACATATCTCTTATTCTAAGCATTCAAAGTTTTATTTCAAATCATTGATTACCTGATTTGCACACTATTGTTTGTGCTTTGATTCCTGTAGCTTTCTTATATTTCAATATTAAGTCTTTCCCACCAGTGATTCTGACTCTGCAGCTCCAACTGAGTTGTCTGGCACTGCTTTTTTGAGTATTGCTGAATTACAAAACAGGTATATTACTTTTTCAATATAGATTTTTTTTCTAAAATACTTTTTGAGCCAGATTTTATTGCATGTTCCATATCTCAGTAAATCTTTTCCATTTTCAAATCTGAAGCTGTCCCTTCTGAGCACTCCTGAAAAAAATAAATAAAATGAGGATGGCAACTAATACCGGAGAAACATATTTTCAATTACCTCTGCATGACTAAAATCTCAGCAAGTTTTTCACTTGGGATATCTAGAACATCTGCAGTCATGGTCCTGTGATGTGCTTTTTTTTAAACTAGCAAAGAGCACACCATTTAAAGAAATGGTTTTGTCAAACGTATTTGATTGCAATACTAATTGCCAAGTATATTCTACTTACACTCCTTTACTTTTCTTAGTTTAAAAAAAAAAAAAACTCTGTATGTCTGATGGATATTTTGTGGCATCTTTTTTTTTTTTTAACCAGCGCATCCAGTAATTTTTTATTCAAAATAAAACTCAAAAACACGTAGCTACTGTGTACACAGTGAATAGTGACCGCCAATCATATTATATAATAAAGTGACAGAGCTGAAGCCATGGACATACAGGTAGGATCCAGTGATGTTACATCAATAGGCGGGACTCAGGAGCAGCGGGATAGCGAGACAAAAACATTAACTGAAAACTCTCTGAACACACACAGTGTCCTCAGGTTACTGCCAATTAACCTGAGTTATTTTAACTTTTTATATTATTTTAACTTTTTATGTTTTGTTTCCTTATTTATTGACTCTTATTACCTCCTTTTATTTTGACCTTTTATGTCCTCGGGGACACTTTGGAAAGGTTATTAAAGATCTCTACATTTTGTAGAGACTAGATCTTACTTTACACTGATTTCAGTCTGATTAAATTACAGTGATTAAGCAAATCTGTTTACAGATTTGGAAGGAGGTTTGAATTTAAACAGATGTTTGTTTGTTTTTTTATGTGTACACTTAGATTTCAAACACACACACTTCAAACAGCACCGGTCATACAGAACCACACATCTCAGAGCTCTTCAAGCACACAGAATTCCTACTGTTAAAGTCATGGCAAATAGTTTCATGTGCACATCATATATCTTCATAGACCCAAGGAGCCAATTTAAACTGATTTGCATGCACTTTTTAACTATTTAACAACTTTTGGTCTAACATCATCAACATAGAGCCAACCTGCCCTCTGTTGCTTCTTTCTCCGGAGATAAACAACAACAACACGAGATCTTAATACAGTCCCTCTGGACTCAGGCCTTTTTTTCAACAACACAGCCCTTCAGGCTCAGTCGAACTGCATCTCGGAAACATATTCTAGGAAAACTTAATTCCCTCACTAGATTTAGATATCCATTATAGTTGCATCATTCATAATGATACATCAATTATAATCCGTGACCGCTAGTTTCCACTAATTTCTAACGTTATGGTGCAATCTCGCTTCAGCAGATTACTCTTAATGATTCCACAATCCGAGCCAGCTCTTGACAGCTACTTTTATCTGAAGATGCCAATTTATGCTGCAGCACAATCCGGTGACAAAAAGGTGAATTGCTTAAATTAATTCAGTGACCAGTAAGAGCTTTCTGCCTATACTAATTAATACATAGGAGGGTATGTTTAACTCACCTCTCCTTATCCCATTGTTTTCACCCGGGAGGTCCTGATTCACACACATGCTGGAAGCTTAAGAAAATGCATTGGTGGTATAGAGGTTAGCATAGCTGCCTTCCAAGCAGTTAACCTGGGTTTGATTCCCGGCCAATGCACCATTTATGGAAGCTCATTGGTAGAATTCCCTTATGACAGCCCACGATTCACACAATTTTATCATCCGGAGGGGGGAAACATTTAATTACAAAACCGAATTCATACAGCTGTCCTAAACACTTCATACATTCAGCACTGCATCGTCACAATTCAGTTATTATTCCTCTACCTTCAGTCCATTCTAGGCGGCATTTATAGTTTCCACATCGCACTGTGTGGATGCACGACTGGACGCTCTTCCTGGAAATCTCTTAGCTCATGACCTGATTGTGTGCGAATCAGCCAGCAAGAACCCTGTTTTTGCCAAGATGACAGACTTCCAGTATGTAGACACCCTGTCTACATGCTGCATTCTCTGTGTTGCTAAGTGAGCATAAGGTCAGAAACAGGACTACATAACGCAGTACAACTGCTTCCATATTTTGCAAGCCAGCCAGATATTTACATTCTACATTGGGTAAAGTAAACGAGCTGAATATAAATGTACAAAGTATTGATGGGGACTGTCCCTACCATTCCAAAGTTGGTGGGGACAGGTCCATGCTAGTCCTTCATTAAAATATGGCTTGTGCTTGAGGACCAGGATTGAGAAACACAGTCTTCTATGGTATACAATGAGGAAATAAGTATTTGTTAAATTGCAAAAATCAGACGGGCGTGTTAAGCAATCACAATAGTGCATTTTTTATATCACAACTGCACTAATTTAATAACCGAAGAGTGCATAGCAGTGATCGCTGGCGTGTATGGTTATTCGAGCACTCTAGAACGCAGCACGGCATGCAGAAAAATACACCTCCTCTCCCCATTTGTCTACTCTTGTAGGAGAATTACGCTCCCTTGCTCTGTTTAGGGGGCGTTTCTTTCAGTCAGGGGGAGTTTCTATTCTGCTGGATCTGATTGGCTGAATTTTCAGCTCCTCTCTAGTGGCTTTTTCAACCAAGTAATATTCCCTTTGCCTTTTAAGCAAAGTCCTGACACTCTCTGAACTTGCTAATTTACATTCAGGTGGTTCACGGAGCTATCAGATGTTCCAAATATTACAGAATTGTCAGTTTGTTAGAGAGGCTTCTGAGCATTTATTGACATTAATGTGCCCTGATTACCTCCCCAACTATACATTTACTTTGACATCTTATACTGGGATAAAATTATACATTATGATATATGTCACAGATCTTGATATCTTGATATTAGTTTATTTAGTACACTATAAATGTAGACATGTCTAGTTGTACTAGCATGTTCTACATGTAAAGAAAACCATACAGAAAGAATATAACCCTTTTTAAATCAATTTGTGATGTTAACTGTATACTAGCATGGGCTTTACATTGTCCTCCTTTACACTTAGATGTACATGGTTTAGAGCTATGCTCCAGCTTACCCTCAGATCTACTTCCTTCAAAAACGCCTGAGATGTTGCTGCGACCGTAATTTACCAGTAGAATCCTAAGCAGATGTTACACAACCTGTATTCTCTATGATGCTTTCAAATGGAAAAAAACTGAAGAGCAAAGTTGATCAATATTTTGAATAACTTTTAAATTACCGTATTTTCACGACCATAAGGCGCACCGTACTAAAAGGCGCCGTCTCAGTTATGTGTGCCATTTCTGTATTTAACACACACATAAGGCGCACCAGACTATAGGGCGCGTTTTTTATATACAAGTACATGTCCTCTACTGCGTATTGAAAAATAGAGCGGGAGCAAAACAGAGTGTGCTTTATTCATGTATTTATTACAAAGTATTAATCAGACATGGGAGCTGGTCGTGAAACAGACACATCGCTGATGACAGAGCACTGTGGTCACTCCTCTGAAACAGTTTATTGACGCATAAATTAACTGAAAATCCTGAAACCTTCCTTCAGAATATGTTCGCTTTTATTATCCTGGTGCCTGCAGTTTAAATTATTTAGATGAAAAACACCTGCCAGCCGCCGCAGTGAACCCGGAGGCGACCCGACCCAGAGGCTGCTGTTGAAGGGATTCCTACTGTCGGCGCACCGCTGGTATGTGTGGGTCTGAGTGCCTCCGACAGAAATAGTATAGGCAGGATGATAATCTGGATGAACTGACTGCAATGATTAAGTTTTCAGGTGGACTTTCTCACTTAAAAACATATTAAAACTACTTTATTCCCACTGATCACAGTAAATATAGCTGCAAGATTTAGATTATTTAGATGAAAAACACCTGCCAGCCGCCGCAGTGAACCGGGAGGCGACCCGGCCCAGAGGCCACTGTTGAATTAAGTTTTCAGGTAGAAAAATAGAGCGGGAGCAAAACTGAGTATGATTGTGCTTTATTCAAGTATTTATTACATAGTATTAATCAAACCCATTAAAGTCATCATCCTCTGTTTCTGAATTAAACAGCTGCGCTAAATCAGTCATGCCAATATCCCCTTCTTCGCTGTCAGAGTCACTTTCCGTGCCGGGCGGCTCCTCGGAAATGATGCCGGCTTTTGCGAAAGCTCGAACAACAGTGCCAGCAGACACGTTAGTCCAAGCATCTACAATCCCTCCGCAAACTGTGGCGTAACTTGCCCGGCGCTGCCTTCCACTTTTCGTGAAACTGTGGTCTCCGTCGGTCATCCATCGCTCCCACACGGCTCGCAGGCTTACTTTGAACGGCCGGTTCACACTGATGTTGAGTGGTTGAAGTTCCTTTGTCAGACCCCCGGGATAACAGTGAACACAGCGTTCATTTGTTTCACCTTGTTTTTCACATCGGCTATGGGATGGGGACACATGGAGTCACAGATGAACAGCGATGGTGATGCGTGGAAAAAACCACCTGGTCTCCTCACATACACCTGCCTCAGCCACGCTTTCATCGTCTCCTCATCCATCCAGCCCTTTTCATTTGCCTTAATATCATATGTCATCAGAGCGATGTGTCTGTCACACGGCCAGCTCCCAGGTATGATTAATACTTTGTGTTAAATACACCTTGCAGCTATATTTGCTGTGATCAGTGGGAATAAAGTAGTTTTAATATGTTTTTAATTTGGAAAATCCACCTGAAAACTGGATAATAAAAGCGAACATATTCTGTCGGCAGGTTAAGTTAATTTAGACGTCAATAAACTGTTTCAGAGGAGCAATCACAGCGCTCTGTATATGTGTATCATCAGTGATGTGTCTGTCTAGCTGTCAGCTCCCAGATCAGCTTCTCTGATTGGTTGATGCGGCGCGTCCAGCAGCAAAACTTCAATTTTCCCATCTCGGGCAGCAGATCAGATGCTTAAACGCTCCCGATGCGCGCCTGCTGCTCAAAACACCCTGCGGGACCTTTTGCTGCGCCTATACGCGCGTCAACCATTGACTTTGCATGTAAACTCGCTGCTTCTGCTGCACCTGCTGCGTCCGGTTCACACCGATGTTGAGCGGTTAGCACAGCCTTCATTTGTTTCACCATGTTTTTCACATCAGCTGTGAGATGGGCACGCATGGAGTCACAGATTAACAGCAATGGTGATGAGTGGAAAAAAACCACCTGGTCTCCTTACATTCACCTCCCTCAGCCACTCTTTCATCATCTCCTCAATGAGGTGGTCTCAAAAGTGCGCAGTAACAACACACATAGGGCGCACCGCACCAAAGGGCGCACCGCACATTTTGAGGGGAAAAAAAGACGTTTATATGCGCCTTATAGTCGTGAAAATACGGTCAGAATAAATTTTCTACAGAAAGTAATTAAGTGTATTCAATTTTTGTTTTATCATATGAACTGCATACAATAATCAATTAATAAGTAATATACATTTATCAATTATTTAATAATATACATTAATCAATTATGAATTAATATACATATATATATATATAAAGTGATGGGTTAATGAAGCATCTTGAAGAGTTTCCACACATTGCCACGCTGTATTGATACGGCGTTGATACTGTCTCACAGAATACTGACACCTGCTGGACATTCAAAGACACTACAGGCAGCTTATTTGACAGACTAAACTGAATTTATCTTAGGACATAGTACAATGATACAATTTAGGTTATTGTGGGTTATATTGTATTATTTGATGTCTGTGTTTAAATTGAAAATATCTCTGATATTTTTAGAAGCAGTCAATAAATAATGTTAACATATGTTATAACGTGAAAATTTAGGGGAAAATGCAAATTAGGATGCATATGGATTAGGATTTTAAATCATATTTACATATTTACAGTAAGTACAGTAAAAACAGTGAATAAACTAAGTGAAACGATCCTATTTCTTTTAGGCTGCTCCAAAATTCTTGATAATGTTAATGCCAAAGAGCAAAAGATTAGTCGTTTTTCAGCAGATGCATTATGTTGACAGAAACGTTTTACAACATACTTTAGTAAGTCAGTTCGAATCATCTCCTATAATGGTCACATGACTTTCTTGAAACCACATGCACCCCAATACAGCGTTTTGCTCTATAGGCTTAAAGCATGCACCTACGCATCGGAGCTGGACCCATCACTATAGATATAATATATGTATATATATAATGTATAATATATATATATCCGGCCTCAGGGCCAGCCTCCAGGGACTGTGCCTCATCTTCGGCCTCAGAGCCGGCGTCCAAAGACTCTGCCTCTTCCATGGGAACACGTCCGGACCCCAGAGATTTGCTTGGCCTCGCCCACGTTTGGTGGGTTGTTTTGTGTTTTGAGTCTGTTTTTGTTTTTTGTTTTTTGCCCTCCTTCCTCGTTCCCCCTGTGCCCACCCTGGGTGGGTTGTTTTGCGTTTTGAACTTTGCTTTTCTTTTGTGCCCTCCTTCCTGGTTCCCCCTCCGCCCACCCTGAGTGGGTTGTTTTGTGTTTTGGACTTTTTAGGGCGTCTGAAATGCGCCCTGAAGTGGGGGGTACTAGTTTTTCTAGTTTTATCTCTGAGTTTTCATAGGTCTTATTTTTCATTCTTGTGTTCTAGGTATTTTTGATTGTATTTGAGTTCTTAGATATTTCCTGTTTGCCTTTTTGTGTCAATCTCCTTTCCGCTAGCTCCCTTCTGGCCTCTATTCACACCTGCTCCCAATCTGCTAATTAGCCTGGTCTTCGTTTCTCTCTCCCATATAATCTCCTTCTGTTCAATCACTCTTTGCTGGTTTGTCGTCATTACTTTGTCCCCTTCTTGTTGAGAGTATTCTCAGTTTTGAGCATTTTTGGATTTTTGCTTCTCTTAAACTTTTGTCATTAAAACATTTAAGTAACCACCTCAAGCTTTTGTCTGCATTTGGGTCCTGTCAAACCATGTGACAAACATAGTGATGGTAAATACAAAATAGTGATATATATTTTGGCGATCCTTTGTATATAACATGCTTCAGTAGTTTGTTGAGGTCAGTATGGTCAATTAAACTAAAAATATTGAATGAATACTCATCTTCACAATCACATTCTCTTTAAACCACAACTCTGTTTCCTGGTTGGCACCATGGGAAATAAGTGTTTTAGAGGACTAATAAATTTCCCCAGATTCTCAGGAAGAAAAATTGCACCATCCAATTATGAATGTAGCCAAATTGTTTTAAGGATGCCACCTAGACAACCAGCGGTTAAATTATGACATGCGGCCAAACATGTCATAACTGGTCAGATCAGGCGGGGGGCAATAAAAAGTTATAGCGTCCGACATTGTTTATGGCAAACTGACACACTAAAGAAACAATCATTTTTTGTGACCTCTGATCACCTCTGATCATAACTGGGTGTGATTACCACCAGCATGAATAACAATCTTATTGTATTTTACCTTATCCTTAGCCAGCAGTTTCAGGTTGGATTTTATGTCCCCCATTGTAGCCCCCGGCAAACATTTTACTATGGTCCCTGGTGTCTCTAATGTCATGTTTCTGACTATGGAGGTGCCAATCACTAGAGTTGTCTTCAAGCAGGGAAAATCAGTTAGAAATGTGGACAGGCTGATGGTGATTAGTGGGCAGAGATCCCCGGCTACACTATTTGTATACAATTACCTTATCGCCTTGCTGCTCAGGCACTATTTAAGGGAAACTATGTAGTGTCCCTGGTCTTGTTGGCTCAGGGGAGTTAACAAGGGGGCCTACTCTAACTCCTGGATGTTCAACAACCTAAAGCTGGGATTCTAATGCTGACACCCTGACGTCCTAAGCTATAAAAATACTACACTACACATACAATTATCACTAAAGGAGGAAGAGGAGTAACTGAATATTTGATGCTCTGACTCTTTTCCTATTCTTTAGAAAGAGTCAGCCTTTCTGGTATATCACTAGACTGGTTTAAATCCTACTTGAAAGACAGGGACTTCTATGTGACAGTGGGGAATTTTAAATCAGAGACTAGGAAATTCACATTCAGGGTTCCTCAAGGTTCCATTCTGGTGCCTCTCCTAATCAACATCTGCATGTTCCCCTTAGCTCTGATTATAGCAGACAAAAAGATCAGTTACCATAACTATGCAGATCACGCACAGCTTTGCATAACAATGTCACCATGTGACTATGAACCCATCAGAGTTTTGTTTAGATGCTTATATGCTTTAGATGCTTAGATGCATGGGCATGCACACATAGACACTAGGTGGTGCTAAAGCACTAGGAAGTTTGCCCTTTATCAATGAAAATGCCCTTTTGAAACTCATTTTTTTTATTATTATTATTAATATTATTAAGATTTTACTGCTGTCGGTTTTGAAATTATCTTTTGAAAACCTGAGCCATTAAAAACGACTGAAACAATGCCCCGAAATGAGCCACCTCCGACTCACACCCGCACACCCGACCAGCCTATCTCTCTCCCTTTGTCACGTGAACTCGCGAGGTCGCCCGCAGATGCGCAGCATCATAGCAGTTCAGTAAGCATCTTCAGATAGCAGGAATGGTCGCTGACAGGCTGCTTTTCCCGTGCCCCATTAGCCAGGTAATATACAGATCAAGCAAAATCATTTTGTTGTGCATTAAAATGTCTCACTCAGCAGCACCAAACAAGCTTTTTTGCCGACTGGTCACCTGATAAACTAGTTAGGCTAGATAAAGTTTTACACTGTAGCCCAAGTCAATGACAGATAACGTGAGGACAACCACATAGGCTACAAATAATTTCGGTAGAGTTTGCAATTGCAAATCTATGTGTTAAGACAAACGTTTTCTGTTGTATAGGTTTTGTTAGGCAACATAAATTAACACATTTTGGTCTCTTTATTGCCTTAATTGTATATTGATTTAGTAATTGCAGTACAATGCCAAGAAAGGAGGGTTAATTGTATTGAAAAATCTTAAAAGCTGTTCACATTTTATTTTTAAGTGGTTTGTACAAAATCAGCAAGTATTAAAATAGCTATTATTTTGTAGGCTACCATAAGTCATATCCACGTGACAAGACTTCAAGTCATGTTGTCCTAATAGCCCATTATTTAAACTAATGTGGCATATTTTTTAAAGCTATTATTATTATTATCATTATTATTATCATTATTATTATTATTATTATTATTATTATTATTATCATTATTATTGTCATGATGGTTATTATTATTATATTGTAGCCAGTCACAGCAGGGAAGCTCTATACCTTCAACATCTACCAGGACAGGAGATGAGGAAGAGTTCAGTGAAGACACAGAGACAGAGAAAGAGCAGGATGAGGGAGAACACATGGGTGAAGGAAAACAGGGAGATGAGCTAGATGAAAGAAAAAGAAAGATGAGCAAGTAGTACGCTTTAGTCTGTTCTGTTGGTGGTGTGACTTTTTCCATTGAAAACTCACGTTTAGAGAATGTTACAAATAAAAGTCAAATTTCATTCAACATGCGTGTGTATTTTTTTTTTTTTTATAATTAAGTGTTCCACACTGTAAAAAAAAACGGCCTCATTTTACGGTAAACAACTGGCAGCTGAGTTGCCAGAAGTTTACCGTCTTTATACGGTAAAATTCTGGCAACCAAAACTGCCAGTTTTTTACCGTATTTCTAAAATACGGTAAAATTCTGGCAACCAAAGCTGCCAGTTTTTTACCGTATTTCTAAAATACGGTAAAATTCTGGCAACCACAGCTGCCAGTTTTTTAACGTATTTGCTAAATGCAGGATTTTACCGTATTTTTAAAATACGGTAAAATTCTGGCAACCACAGCTGCCAGTTTTTTACCGTATTTGCTAAATGCAGGATTTTACCGTATTTTTAAAATACGGTAAAATTCTGGCAACCACAGCTGCCAGTTTTTTACCGTATTTGCTAAATGCAGGATTTTACCGTATTTTTAAAATACGGTAAAATTCTGGCAACCACAGCTGCCAGTTTTTTACCGTATTTGCTAAATGCAGGATTTTACCGTATTTTTAAAATACGGTAAAATTCTGGCAACCACAGCTGCCAGTTTTTTACCGTATTTGCTAAATGCAGGATTTTACCTTATTTTTAAAATACGGTAAAATTCTGGCAACCACAGCTGCCAGTTTTTTACCGTATTTGCTAAATGCAGGATTTTACCGTATTTTTAATATACGGTAAAATTCTGGCAACCACAGCTGCCAGTTTTTTACCGTATTTGCTAAATGCAGGATTTTACCGTATTTTTAATATACGGTAAAATTCTGGCAACCACAGCTGCCAGTTTATTACCGTATTTTGTAAATGCAGGATTCTACCGTATTTTTTAAATACGGTAAAATACCGTACTTCCTAAAATATTTAAAAAAAAATAAAATGTGGTTTTGCCGTAGTAAATACGGTCATGCTGACTGAGGCATAATATCTCCATGAGTGAAAAACACATCCAGACTGGATGATATATTGACATTTTATTGTAAACCCTCCCCCCCAAAAAAAACTTATGGTAAATTACTGGTCTCTGTTCCTACCAGAATTTTACCATACAAATTATAGTACAACACACAAGGAAGTGTAACTTGTCAAGCATTTCTATACAGAAAGTTATAAAGAAAATAATTTCTAATTAAACAAAAATACAGATTACGAGTAATCCACTTAAAGAAACAATTTCTATTTAAAAAGTCAAGTTAAAAAAAGAACTGATTCTATTTTCTGTCCAGTTTCCTCACGGTATTACTGAGATCTGGAAAACAGAAACAAAACAAACAGTATGTGTCCACATAAGAGATAACATATTGTAGAAGACAAAATGGTGATAAAAGGATTCTTGTTCTGGGTTGAGAGTCACAAGTCGCTGAGATCAGACGTTGCTCAGGATGGTTGTAGTCTTCCCAGTCACAGGTTGAAATTGAGACTCGCATGTTGTCAATCGGGTGTTTCCTCTCTGCTGGAAAACAAAAAGAAAAACTGGTTGATCGTTGGTTGAGCTAATGGTTCATACACTGACCTGTTAGAGAAACTCAGGACTCACTTGGGAGCAATTTACCAATTCAGGACAGATTTAGAAAATAATAGAATATAAATTAATTAATATATGATTCACATTATGACAACTTTAAGACTTATGCATGTTAAGACTTACACAATGAACTGATGCTATTTTGGAAGTTGAGAATTCAACACAGACACGTTGTTGTCCTGTTGTCCTCATTTTCTGTATACACCCTTTATCCTCCGGGTCAAAATGACCCGTCTTCACTAAACCCCCAATATAAGCAGCTTAATTGAATTTTAAACACCAAATTCTATCTTGTATATTGTCACTCACCACAAAATGTGTGAATACTTGAGTTTTCCCTCTCCACTTGAATTTCTATAGCTTAAGAAAAAAAATGTGCAAAATGAGTTTCGAATGCATTTTTATTCATCACAGTGACTAATTTTCTTTTACTTTTCTCCAGTGAACAAGAGGATGTACAATACAAAAATATGAAAAATAACATAACCCATTCAACTAATTGGCACATGTAGGGCAGTATGCAAGTGCACAGTCTTTGCAGATATATTTCTTACACCTGCAGCACACAGTATGTGTTTTACAGTCTGAGGGCAGAACTGACATCTCTTCCTCTTACTTGGCTTAGCTGGGGAAGTGGCTGTGGTAGATGGATCCTCAGGTTGATCAGGAGCTGCTGCACTCTGAATAGCTTTCACAACTGCTGCTGAGGCTTCTGTGCGGGGGACATGCTTCCTTCTTTCAATGAGTGGAGTTACAAGTGCCTTTCCTAGCTGCTCCAGGAACACCCTCCTCTTGTTGTGCTTATGAGACATCCAGGTTGGGTTGATCTCTATCCAAATCACAAAGGCATTGTAGGAGGACACATCAATGATGTTGTGGAAGATGACCAGGGGCCAGCGGGCAGTCATTCTTCTGCAGCTATATGCTCCAATCACCTTATCTAGGTTGTCCACACCTCCTTTGTTTCGGTTGAATTCCAGGATAATGATTGGCTTCCTGTCCTCACGGTCACTAGTGTCGCCGTCTTTGTGCAGTGTGCTCAGAAGAACTACATTCTTGTTTTTCTTTGGGAGGTAGGAAACTAGAGTGGTGGTGGGTGTGAAGGCAAACTTTGAGGAGAAGACCTCTCTCTCCTTTGACCCAAGCAGTGCAGGTGGGAGCTCAGGCTTGATCTTTCGAACTGTACCAACCATGGTGATCTTCCTCTTCAGGAGCTGCTGTCCGAGTTCATAAGAGTTGAAGAAATTGTCACATGTCACATTGTGACCCCTCAATCCCTCTGTCACATCAAGCACAACTCGCAACCCCTGGTTCTTCTCTGGGCATCCACTGGTTGACTTCCCAGTATAGACTTGCATTTTCCAAGCATAGCTTGATTCGGAAGCCACCCATGACTTGATCCCATATTTTGCTGGCTTGCTGGGCATATACTGCTGGAAAGGACAACAACCTTTGGACAAAAGACATTAGCATCAGTGATTAGTATCAGTGTCACAGAAAACAGTCAAAGAAATCAATAGTGAAAATCACTTTTATTACAAATATGAAAACAGATTACCTCTAAATGGAACCAGTTGCTCATCCACTGTTACATCAGGCTCTGGATTGTAGAGGTAGGATAACCGCTCCACCCACTTGTCCCATACCTCTCTTATGGCTGCAAGTTTGTCTGTCATACATCTTGCTGGTCTTGATTCACGGTCATCAAATCGCATCAGTCTTGAGTAGGTGTGAAAGAGTTTGAGTGGCATTGTGGCTCGGAAAATTGGCCTTCCACTCTCTGCTTACTTCTGCTACTGATTGATCTGAGACACAACTAAAACTTTGTAACATTTTATGGTTTGTAAATAACTCTGTGACCTTGATTTCAACTCCATTTGCCTCACGGGTCATTTTGACCTGAAGACCATCTTTGTACCTTTTTTTGTACAGCTTACATGGAAATGAGACTAAAAGCAACACTGAACTTTTTCTATTGTCTGGGCCAATCTAGGAAAAGTCTTAAAATCTCAAGTTAAAAAAATTACATTTAGGGGATTTTTTGGGGGGGGGGGGGGGGTTAACACAGTGGCGGGTCATTTTGACCCGAGGACAACAGGAGGGTTAACATATTTTGATCAAGACGATAAAAGCAAATTACAATTATAAAAGCATAGAAGTGTACATAACCAGCTACATGATGTACAAAAGCAAAACTTGCAAAACTAATTTTTTGATGTGCAGAAGTGACACAGTAATTTGAAGATTGAACAGGTAGTTTTAGGAATTTCAATTCTGTTCTGAGAGATGCACCCAAACTGAGAAAAGCTGTAAAATATTAATATTTAAATTCTCTTATTTTAAAATCCTTCAACTGTCATGGACCCAGTGACTTTAGTGCAAGTATTTTGGGGGTGAGAGTCAAGACGTCAAAGGAAAATATTAAATAATATCTCTGATGCCAAGCTTTATACTTCTAAGTATTACCAAAGTATTGAAACAAAAGCTAACATGTTCTTCAGAGATTTAACTTGCATGCATGAACATTTCACACTCAAAGTAATTCAAATTAATTATTGAACCAAACTTGGAAAAAGTTGCTTCTGCCATTAACAATAACTTTAAGCACATGTAGTCTAAAGTAGACCAGAAATATAATCTATGCAGCCGTTCCTACAGAAACATTAATGGAAGTGTTGCATCTGTGAAGATTAAATGTTCCGTATAGTAAAAATATATAGCTGCAGTGCATATACATAAACAGCATGGCTCAGAAACTACACATTTCTTTGTCAGTTGGTTAAAGTTAGCTAACTTCAGTTAAAACCGTGAAAGGGACTCACCTGTGATGTGTTGCCCTTCTCCTCTTGAACGTGCAAAAATAGCAGAAATTTGATTTCAAAGACAGTAGCAGCATCTTGACAAGGACCAGGCCTACTGGGCTCTCAGCACCCTAGTTAGCAACCTTAGTTAGCACAGTGACTTTACTGTGTTGAGTTCAGGACACCACTACAGGAACAGAGTTAAAAGAATCTTGCTGCTGATGCTGAAGGATCAAGCAGCAATGCAAACTAGATAATTATTTGTTTACATGACAAATAACAGTCTCCATTTACTGTAAACCCTGCTATTTATCACAATAACAAAATGAAAAACTCTCTAGACAAGGGGTCCCCAAACTACAGCCTGTGTCATTTGGTCTGGCAATGCTGGATCCGGCCTGCCTCCTCATACCAGAGAGCATTCAGTGTATTTTTTTCATATATTGTATTTTCTGGTTTGTGGATTTTTCTTCAACCACCAGGGGGCTCTTGAGCAGATGTTAAACTAACTTTCCCTCAAATATATACTAGTCAGTCCCAGTCACAGAACAGCACCCCCCACCCCCCACCCCCACCCCCCCACCCCCCCCCCCCCCCCCCCCCCCGCCGACAATAAGTTTCTAAGGTGTCTTTCTACAAAAACTAAGACCGGCCCCCAAGCAGAGAAAGGAACAGCTATGTGGCCCTCGCAGGAAAAAGTTTGGGGACCCCTGCTCTAGACTATTTTCTACTAATAGCACAATATTTAAAACCAAGTGTGGGATTTGTGAAACTTCAATGATGGGTGACTTTACAACTTGTATGATTTTGGATAACACTAGAATTGTTCTTTATTGAAGTTTCACAAATCAGATAAAGGTTTTACAAACCCCACACTTGGTTTTAAATATTCTGATATGAGTTGAGAATAATCTAGTCCAGATTTGAAGAGTCTAGGTGTTGTAGTTTTTTAGCTAGAGTAAATTAAAGATGCTGATTGTAGTGAAAAATTAGGTGGAATTGCCCTTTAGCCATTTCCCAAATTGGAAGCAGCAATTGGAAACCAACTTCAGCTTCATTCAAGCAAGAGGGGCTAACATACAGTTCTCTTAATGTTAATGATCAAATACTCTCATAAGTGATGGTGGCGTTGGCTGTAGGAGTTTGCTTTGCAATCGGTGGATCGCCAGATCGATGCCTGGTCTACTGCTGAGATTTCAGTTTGGTGTATTAAAGGCATTATTAAAAAAGAAACCAGAATATCACACCAGCATTCTGTTCTTTGTAAAAAATTCTTTTGCAGTCTTGTTTACGCTTTTACATTGTAGATCTAAACATCAGCAAAATTTGTAATTTTGGCTGATTGCTACTGTTAAGTTTAGGGTAATTAACTGCTGGCAATATTACAATTTTTTAAGAACTTTACAATTACTTATATTTTTACACTATATTTCTGTATTTTCTACATTCGTGACTGTCACAATTATTTAGGATATATATTTATTCAGTTATTATAATGCCATGTATTTTCTACGGCGTATAATGCTGTGAATATTTTGGTCAGTAATGCTGGGGATTTTAAATTTCTTACCGTTTAAATTTACTGACTTTCTTTGCAGTTTCGATTCGGTTTGTTCCATTATTCTACGGTAATGCAACGTTTTTGGGTACGACGGTCAAAAACTGTTTGGGCTTTTACCATTTTCTTACCGTAAAATTTCTGACTTTCTTTTGCAGTTTCGACTTACGGTAGTTCAGTAATTTCACGGGTAATGCAATGTTTTTGGATACGCGGTAAAAACGTTGGTCTTTTACCATTTTTACCGTAAATTTCTGACTTTCTTTTGCAGTTTCGACTTACGGTAGTTCATGTAATTTTACGGTAATGCAATGTTTTGGATACGACGGTCAAAACTGTTGGTCTTTTACCATTTCTTTCGTAAATTTACTGACTTTTTTGCAGTTTTGACTTACGGTAGTTCCATGTAATTTAACGGTAAGGGAACGTTTTGGGTACGACGGTCAAAAACTGTTGGTCTTTTACCATTTCTTACCGTAAATTTACTGACTTTCTTTGCAGTTTCGACTTACGGTAGTTCCATGTAATTTCTACGGTAATGCAATGTTTTTGGATACGACGGTCAAAAACTGTTGGTCTTTTACCATTTCTTACCGTAAATTTACTGACTTTCTTTGCAGTTTCGACTTACGGTAGTTCCATGTAATTTCTACGGTAATGCAATGTTTTTGGATACGACGGTCAAAAACTGTTGGTCTTTTACCATTTCTTACCGTAAATTTACTGACTTTCTTTGCAGTTTCGACTTACGGTAGTTCCATGTAATTCTACGGTAATGCAACGTTTTTGGGTACGACGGTCAAAAACTGTTGGTCTTTTACCATTTCTTACCGTAAATTTACTGACTTTCTTTGCAGTTTCGACTTACGGTAGTTCCATGTAATTTCTACGGTAATGCAATGTTTTTGGATACGACGGTCAAAAACTGTTGGTCTTTTACCATTTCTTACCCTAAATTTACTGACTTTCTTGCAGTTTCGACTTACGGTGTTCCATGTAATTCTACGGTAATGCAACGTTTTTGGGTTTCGACGGTCAAAACTGTTGGTCTTTTACCATTTCTTAAACCCTAAATTTACTGACTTTCTTTGCAGTTTCGACTTACGGTAGTTCCATGTAATTTCTACGGGAATGCAATGTTTTTGGATACGACGGTCAAAAACTGTTGGTTTTTTACCTTTTTTTACCGTAAATTTACTGACTTTTTTTTACAGTGCACGTACGCTAAAAAGTGCCCCCCCCCCTCCCCTCTGGCACTCCCCCAAAAGTCTGGTGCACGCCTCTCCCTTTGATGCATCAATATGTGGATACACCATTATTTTCTACAACTGAATAAAAACAAAAATGAGGTATTAGTCTTAAGACCAAAGGAGGAGAGATCCGGAGTTAGCTCACAGCTTTAGCTACTACAGCTAGGAACCACTGATTATGGCTGAAGTCTTTGTGTAATGATGGACTTAGACCTGTACCTGCAGAGGAACATACAGGAAGTTACTCAGTCAGCCTTTTTGTCACGTGACAAATATTTCCAGGATTAAAGGACTAACGTCAAACCAAGATCTAGAGGACCTCATTCATGCATTAATCTTTAGTAGAATTGATTGCTGCAACAATGTCTTCACAGGTTTGTCTAAAAAAGCCCATCAGAAAGCTGCAGCTGATCCAAAATGCTGCTGCCTGTGTTCTCATTGGAACTAAGAAAATAGAGCACATCAGCTTTCTTTAAGAAATTATTTGGCTTTTATTCTGCTTTTACTTTTCTTCTATTTTATTATCTAATTGATGTGAAGCACTTTTAATTGTCCATGTAATAAATTGTGATATACAAATGAAATTGCCTTGCCTTACTACCAGAAATGAAAACTGTGAGAATGTGACAAGTGCCCAGTAAAAAAGAGCCAAAGTTGTCAGGCTGGGTGGAGGCTTTGAGGACCCAGATGCAGAGATGAGTAGGCAGAGATGCGTTTTCCTGATTTAATTTAGGACTCACAGGCTACTGAGGTAAAACTCCAGGAAGATACAAAAATACTTAAAACCAAAAAAAAAAATGCTATAAACAATTTTAGGGAAAATACACATGGGGAACAAGAGATGAGGAAGGATCAAAACACCAACAAGAAACCAGCAAACAAGAACTGGTGAGGTGGAGTTCATATGGGGAACAGAGCAAAAAATGGCCTAATGAGCTGATGTGGAGCAGGTGTACAAAAATAACTAAGTACTGTACAAGGGAGCCAATGGGAAAGGCACAGACACAAAGGGGCAACAGAGTGTAACTAAAGAAATACCAAACTCAAAGAAAACTACAAAAAATACAGATTCATCAAGAAACCAAAAAAATAAACTAAAACAAAGGGCAGGACCCTGATCAACCTATTCTCATTATGAGTGCGTATGAAATCGTACGAAAAGTTATGCACCGTAATTTCGTACGTTTTGGACGTTATTTTCGTCGTATGCGCATGCGCATCAGACGCACCATTCACAAATATAGAATATAAATTACAATTAGCCCTAACCCTGACCCTAACCCTAAGATATAAAACAGCAAGCAACGTAGTTAGAGACATGAATAAGTGATTATTGCACTGTTTTTTTTACCATTTTTACGTCCGTCCGCGGATCTGCTTTTTTTTTTCTGTCTGCCAGCGCATGCGCACTGATGTGGTTTTTTGAGGAAAAACGTACGAAATAGTGTGCATAACTTTTCGTACGATTTCATACGCACTGATAATGAGAATATGTTGCCCTGATAGCAGTAGACAACGTGTTTCTGGCCATAGCCAGAACAGCAGCAGAAAGTAATTCAGCAGTCAAAAAAGGAAGAGAATATTATACATCTCACCAGGCTTGGACTGGGAACGATTTTCATTCCTGGGATTTTTCCAACTACACCGGACCAAAACCTGTGAGCCCAAGTCAACATGTCGAGGTGAGCAGAATTAAAAATCAAACAGCCTAGCTTGACGCTGTCTTGATCGCAGGACTTTTTGCAAGTTGCAATTTTTTCCAGATTCCACTTTAGATTTCAGATGTTTCTGTGAATACCTTGAAGAGGTCCAGGCTTAGTTCAGAGAGAGGGAACCGGTTGGGTCCAGAGACTGTTGGTCCAGCAGAGTGCTCAGCAGCAGCAGCGTCTAGCTTCTGACTTTTCAGTGATAGGCCTTGGTTGGAGTGATTAGCTCTTTCCCTAAGAGCAGCTGGTGGATTCCAGAGTGAGATCTTCAGGTTTGGCTCTCTAAGGCAGGCAGGCAGGTAACAGGCTAAGCTCATCCAGAGCTTCAGACAAGAGACAGGTTTCCTGTGAGTGAGAAGACAGAGGCAGGTTAGAATTGGGTTTTCTCTTGGGAGACAAAGATTCTAGTAATCACAGAGGCTCAGGTTTGCTAACCAAACTTGGTCAACACTGCGGCGTTGAAGGAAGGTCTGGCAGCTGCTTATAAAGGCATGTCTCCTGATGGGCTGATGAACGTCAGCTGTGCTGGAGGGCTCCAGCCCAGGAGAATCCACAGCGCACTCTGCTGGAGAAGATGGAGAGTCTCCAGATCCCAACAAATGGATTATGTTTGCATTGCTCATTCACATTAAAATAATTAGCCTTTAGATGCAAAATCCCATCATGCAACATATTTATGCAAAATATTTAAACATAAATTTGCCAAATAGAAGAGAAACATTAAAGTTTGGTTTAAAGAAAGCATTTAAGTTTTATTATTATTATTTAGTTTGTTGCAGGGGTTTTACAGTTTGAAGAAATAGAAAATTACACCATATACCATCCGTCACAAGGCTGTGCATGACATGGAAGGGCTATATATACTGCATATATCATTTACATAGTTAACATTGTATTACTTCTTTAGCTCCTTGAGTTATTTACTGTCACAGGTGGGTGCTTCGGCCAGAGAGTAAGTATTGGGGCTGGTATGATTTAAGGAGGGCCGGCCCTCGCATGCTGAAATTAGGACCGGCCTACCGGGCAAATGCTCAGTATCACAGATTACCAATCCGAGCTTGCATCTCACCAACAGCAGCAGTAGCTGCTATAAACTTGTAATAAATTTCGGTGTTAAGCGATTTTGGATATTCAAATTACTTAAAGGCCAAATATTTAAAATATCTGTCTGGCTGAAACATAGTGTAATTGACTATAAGAACGGCGACCGTGAGAGTGAAACTATAAAGTTTTAGGACTGTATAGGGTGATTTATACTCAGAAACAAGGTCGTCTGCATGTATCCCAGTGAATGCAAATGTGACTCCGCCCCTACCGCAGACACTGGTGCACCTCTTCAAAATTTTAGGTGGGCCCAGTGTCGCAGACAGGAGGCATCGGGTTGGTGAAATCTGCCCTACTCATGTGTATTTTACTGTTTGGTACCTTACCAGCTTGTTTTGTTTGTATGACCGTGATTTCGTAAAACAACTCAAGAAGTTGGACCAGCTAGAAGAGCGAGGTGCGCGAGAATGCTGGGACATTTTTTCCACCTAGATCGCCCCTTCTTTTTGCCCTCATATGCCTCCGTTGTCACACAATTTTGCCACCACTTCCTCACCTCCTCGGCCGTATCTAGACCCACAGCTAGTTGCGTTCTGTGGCACAGACCATGCTTAAATATTGGGCATAAATCACAAATATCTGCGACAAGCTCACTGCGACACACTGCTGCGGTAGTATAACCAGCCCTTGAAAGTAAAGAACATACACTCACTGGCCACTTTATTAGGCACCCCATGCTAGTAAGGGGTTGGACCCCCTTTTGCCTTCAGAACTGCCTCAATTCTTCGTGGCATAGATTCAACAAGGTGCTGGAAGCATTCCTCAGGGAGTTTGGTCCATATTGACATGATAGCATCACACAGTTGCCGCAGATTTGTCGGCTGCACATCCATGATGCGAATCTCCCGTTCCACCACATCCCAAAGATGCTCTATTGGATTGAGATCTGGTGACTGTGGAGGCCATTTGAGTACAGTGAACTCATTGTCATGTTCAAGAAACCAGTCTGAGATGATTCCAGCTTTATGACATGGCGCATTATCCTGCTGAAAGTAGCCATCAGAAGTTGGGTACATTGTGGTCATAAAGGGTTGGACATGGTCAGCAACAATACTCAGGTAGGCTGTGGCATTGCAACGATGCTCAATTGGTACCAAGGGGCCCAAAGAGTGCCAAGAAAATATTCCCCACACCATGACACCACCACCACCAGGCTGAACCGTTGATACAAGGCAGGATGGATCCATGCTTTCATATTGTAGACGCCAAATTCTGACCCTACCATCCGAATGTCGCAGCAGAAATCGAGACTCATCAGACTAGGCAACGTTTTTTCAATCTTCTATTGTCCAATTTCGATAAGCTTGTGCAAATTGTAGCCTCAGTTTCCTGTTCTTAGCTGAAAGGAGTGGCACCCGGTGTGGTCTTCTGCTGCTGTAGCCCATCTGCCTCAAAGTTCGACGTACTGTGAGTTCAGAGATGCTCTTCTGCCCACCTTGGTTGTAACGGGTGGTTATTTGAGTCACTGTTGCCCTTCTATCAGCTCGAACCAGTCTGGCCATTCTCCTCTGACCTCTGGCATCAACAAGGCATTTCCGCCCACAGAACTGCCGCTCACTGGATGTTTTTTCCTTTTCGGACCATTCTCTGTAAACCCTAGAGATGGTTGTGCGTGAAAATCCCAGTAGATCAGCAGTTTCTGAAATACTCAGACCAGCCCTTCTAGCACCAACAATCATGCCACGTTCAAAGTCACTCAAATCACCTTTCTTCCCCATACTGATGCTCGGTTTGAACTGCAGGAGATTGTCTTGACCATGTCTACATGCCTAAATGCACTGAGTTGCCGCCATGTGATTGGCTGCCTAGAAATTAATTGTTAACGAGCAGTTGGACAGGTGTACCTAATAAAGTGGCCAGTGAGTGTAAATTCTTTGTACCATGTGGATGAATGAATAACTGTTTTGATTTGTATGAGTGTTGAGAACATGGCTAAAAACAATAGAAATATATTCCCTCTGGGATATTTTCTAGAAAAAAGGCAGCACTGTTGAATCCCAAGTCAAGGTCTTTAGAACATGGATAAAACAGATGCAAGATGGTGTCTTTGGCGACCTCATGGGTAAACCTCCCTTTACAGGGCAGGGGGTGATGTTTTTAGATATGTTGAAACCAATTATCTCTATTTATTCACTGGATTGCTGATAGCCCAAAAAAAGTGAAGCCACCGGCTTCTGTATTGGTGCACAGTAAAAATGCATATATGTGTAGCATTTGGCCTCAAAAACATACATTTTGCCAGCTGCAGGAAGACCTTTCATAGGTAATTTCAGTCTGTGGATGTACTAACCAAGAAAATCCATTTATACGCCGATGTTTCCTATAGTATAGTATGTAGCATAACATTAGTCTGGCTATCTCAGACTGACTCGAAGATATTGAATGAGTTATCTATTGACATTGTGTCTAACGTTAGAAGATAAAAAGTAGAGTAAATAAAAGTAAATCACTGTGAAGTGTGAACATATAAATTGTTTATTAAGCAGATGACGCTGTCGTTTTTGTTGTGTTTGTGGTATTTCTCATTTGAAAAATTCATGTGCTGAAATGCATTGCATGTTATATTGGAAAAAAAAAAGCAACTCAAACATTTTAAAGGCTAATGCACAGACACAACATACAATTATATAGCATCATGCATGCACAATTTGTAAATAACAAAAGAATGCTACAGCATTAAGAGACATGTACTTGTAATTTAGTCTTGATGTAAAATCTTGAAATTATATGTAATTAACATATCAATGTAATCAATATACCGGTATGTCTATTACATGTATATTATCAGTTTAGCACTTTTGGCACATCAGTATTATTATGCTCCATTAAAACATTAATTTTGTTGTGATGGATTTGTATAATATGTTATATTACTTGATTTACACACTTCATTGACTTCATAATGACTATGTAATGTGTTATGCCTATTTTATTATTTTTTTTATCTACTTATGCTATGAAACAGCAAGTGTGTGTCAAAGTAATGAATGCATCATTATTTTAAAAGTCTTAAGTCCCCTGAAAATGAGAACATCATCTTTTTTTGATGGTGTAGCTCTCATAGTTTTGGATCTGTTGTGCTTAACTTTGCTCCTTGTTTTCTGTTTTTATTGGTTTAATTCCTATTTTGTTGTAGTTTCTAGATTTATCTTAATCCTCAGGTTTTTCTGTTGTTGTCCTCTTTTGCCCTCTTGTGGGTGTTCCTTTCCCCTTGGCTTCCTCGTTGTCTCCTCACACCTGCTCCTTATCTGCCCGTTAACCCTGCCTTTGTCTCAGTCAGCTACATATACTCTCCCTCTGCTGTCACTCTTTCTTGGTTTCTTGTCTTTGCTGTCTTCCCATGCTGTTGTCTACTTACCTCGTCTCCCCCTGGCTCCTCGTGTTTGGATTCCCCAGATGTCTCCATAGTTTTGGTTTGCTTTAAATTATTCATTGGATTTTGGGATTCCTGCCTTTGTTTACTGTTTTTTTCCCCAATAAACTGCAAGAAATCTCCTCCGCCTCTCTGTCTCTGCATTTGGGTAAATAAAAACTCGAACATTGCTTCAAAATTACCCAGCTGTTAAACCGTCCCGTCTCACAGATGCACTGGTGTCTGCAGCTCAGGAAAAAAACAACGTTTTTTAACCCATCAGCTCTTTTTCCACCTCCATATGAGGAAGGAGAATAGATATTGTGAAAAACAGCCCAGCAACAATTTCCAATGATAACTGCACTGGTATTGATACAAGAAACTGATATGGAAAAAGATGCCAGTTTAAGAGAACAACATGAAAACTTAAAGCTAATAGCATCATTGATGAGCCTGTGAGTGAAGGCCTTAGGTCTTTATATGAAAAAAAAAATGAATAATTTTTCCTTGCAGTCACAAGGAGAAAAACATTCTGAGCTGCCCAGTGAAGATAATGAGGAGAAAGAAGAAAAGGGGGTACAAGACATTCTCAAAACAGGATTTAAATAATGGCCTTCAAGATCTAAAGAGGAGACAGAATAGCCTAAAACAGGAGCAGTACAAATAACTGCTATAAAGGGAAAATCAAAGTTTAAAAAGGGCACTTTATATGAACCCTGGACACATTTTAAAATGTAGTTCAGATGCATATAGTATGATAACTCATTCAAAAGTGTACGTAAGCTAGGATTTAGAGTTTTATATGACACTGATACAGGTTCCTGGTGGAAGAGATGGACAATACAAGTACCATTCCCTAACTCATGTAGACAGTAGCCTACTCTTCAAAATCCTGCCAAATAATAAGGGAGGGGTTCATACATGGATAAGGGAGTTCCTGAAAGCCTTTAGCGGCCAAGAATTGTCAAGGCACAGAACAGAGGACCAAGTATTCAGAGAGACAGTAAGATGTTTCAAAGGTTGTTTATTTAAAAACGGCACATCTGCAGTGAACCGCTAGGTCAGGGGTAACCAATTAAAAATCAGTGGGGTAAAAAAAAACTGGGTTTGAAAGGAGACAAAGCTATTCTCAAGCACATATGAAATATGATACTCTTGGCTTTGAAGTGTTACCTAGATAGTTAGCAGAAATAGCTTGGTGGTGGAAGTAAACCAGATTATCCATAACACTTGTCTTTGCAAATAAACTTTACATTCTTATTTACTTAATTTTGTCCTTTTTCAAGAAAATTTCAAGATTGTTTAAAGTCCTGTAAAATAGCACTAGTACTTTAGAGTGTCTTTCGTAAAAGGCTTGAGGTTATTATTTTCTCTACCTTGAGGTTAAGTAGTACGTGCTACAAGCTGCACAAAAAAGGGATCTCATCAAATGTTTTCTTCTTTCTTCTCTTATGTAACCAAAGCCTGCCTGGCTTCTGCAGCGTGTGGTTAGTTTGAAATGATAAATATTTGGTCCTGTGTAATAGTTTTTTTTTTTTTTTTTTTACAGAGCTGTTCACTTTTACACTGATCAAGTTCAAAAATGACATTCAACGTGCAGGATGCGAGGGCTTCCTTTTATGAGATTGTTTGAACAACCTTGTTTTAATCGATAATCTACTGAGTTGTAGCCCCTACAAAAGTACTTTGGGAACTGGTCTACTTCATTGTAAATCTTAATACATCTTTGTTCCTTTCACAACTGCAGAGTGTTAAACTGAATTGTCTTTATACTGTATATGTAAACTTCCATATTTTTATGTGTTGTTGTGCCCAAATAAAAAAACATTCTTGAAGCTTGGATCCAATAACAGGCGAAAATCTACTCTTTATATGCATATATGTTTCTTAAATGAAATTGGTTGGGCACAGCAACTTGTTCTTTAAAAGAATTGTGATTAAAGGTTTTTAAAATAATATATATATATATTGTATTTACTGTATATACTTGCTGCATGAAGCAAGCTATTGTGCAGCTTTCTCAGAAATAGTTATCTTCCGTATCTATTTTTATAAACCTAAACCACAGGCTGTACTTCCTCTTCTATTTGCGGTTGGGACTGTTTTAATGCCCTGGTCTCTCAAACTGAAAAAGGGTCAAGTTTGAGCAGTTACATGCAATATTACTGGAAATATTGTACATTTTAAATGAGCACTCAGAATTATTTAGTCTGGTTTTGAATTTAACTGGAATTAACTTTATTGCATTCCTGAAAGGAAATCAAACTAAATTTATTCAGTTAGATTTTTTCCCCTTCTATTAGAGTCAAAGAAATTCCTGCAATGTTACTCACCCAGTCAAGATAAAGGAATTCATATCAGGATGTTTCTTTCACAGGAAAACCTTGCACTTAAAAATACCTTTAACACATTAGCAAATCTCAGACATGTAAATAAAATAAAAATATAAATGTGCTCTAAGAAATCATGACATTTAGTTGTTAGTTCAAGTGACAATTTCTTTCCAATTTAGACCAGGATTACTAACTACCATCTCCTCCACCCCCTAACTTTGAATAATCATGTTCTAAGTTGATACACATCGTTTTATAACACTACTAACTTATTTTCTGCATATAATAACTTTGGCATCTGAGACCAGTTCCAGGAAGTGGGATTAGTGAGGATTAAGAAAAAGTTTTGTGGTAAATATAAATATCAGCCTGGGCACCAGTGCCCCCTTGCTTTCCCCCCGCCAGCCCCAGAGCTGATGGCTGGGTTCGAGTGCCTAAGAAGAAGTGTAACTAATAACTAGAAGCAGAAGGGGGCAACAGAGAGTAACTCAAGAACTAAACACTGCTAGAAAACAACTACAAATACAAAGAAATTTAAAATAAACTTAAACAAAGGGCAGAACCCTAAAATTTTATCCTGCTAGGGAGATTTTGGAATAAAACTAATCCTCTCATGACAAGCTAGACTGTTTCTCAGGATTTATTTCATAACATGTTATGTTGTTGTTAACTGTAAGTGTTATAGATAATGTTGAATTGAGACCTTCAAAGTTTTTTCTGCAGGGTTTAAATAAGTGAGAGAAAAACTTTGTCTAGCCTGAGCAGGGCTGGAGATTATGCCCCGACAATAATTAAGTTAGTTTTTCTTTTTTTTAGGATATGACATCATCTAGAAACTTCTAGCATTGTTGGGATCTGGAGCTGTACCACCTTTCTCCAGCAGAGTGTGCCGTGGATCCTCCTGAGCTGAGCCCCCAACACACCTGTGGCGCATCCCGTCATCAGAGGATCCTCCAGTATATAACCTGCCTTCAGACCTTGCGTCAACGCCGCAGTGTTGATCTAGTTTGGTTAGCACCTGAGCCTAGAAAAACCGGAGAATCTTTGCTATCTCTGTTGAGATAAGATTCTAATTCTTCCTTGTCTCTGTCTCACAGGAATCCTGTACTCCTTGAAGCTCTGGATGAGCTTAACGTGCCGAGCCTGCCCTCGTGAGCCAAACCTGAAGACTCTTCTCTGGATTCCCCTGCAGCTCTTGACTAAGAGCTGGAAACCAAAACCAAGGTCTGCCCTCAAAGTCAGAAGTAAGACGCTGAAGCGGTTATTGTACTCTGCTGAACAAAACAATCTCTGGACCCAACAGTTCCTCTCTCAAAGAGATACCCGGACTCTTTCAAGGTATTCATCAGCAAACTCTCTGACTCATAACTTCCCAGTCCCTGAGCTAACTGAACTATCATCCTTGCAGACTCCAGTGAACTGTCCCCTGGCCAGAACCTGTTCCAGTGCAATATTCATGTGCTTATGTTTCAATAAACATTGTTTAACTTTTCATCAGCCTCCGTGTGTGTTCTGCATTTTGGGCTAGCTCAGATTACCCATCATGACTAGCACATTTTACACTGGGCTCACACTGAACCATGTGAGGCTGTGGTGGGGTGCTGCAAAGAACTCAAATCTTTTAAAAAACGTTTGGTACACTCCCAAGCTCACATGCTAAATCATGAATGGAATGGAAATCAACTTTATTGTCATTACATTGTCACAAGTGCAACAAAATGAACTTTAACCCATCCACTTGGGGTGTGGGGTCAAGGGTCAGATATCCTAATGCAATATAGCTTTTTAACCATACCATCAATGAAACCTAACCAACACTAAGTAACTTTTTTAACTTTCATAAAATATTTTCATAAATTTTGTGACTAGTTCAATGACACGTCTGTCACACTAAGCAACTTTGAAGAAGATGGCAGTAGCCCTGCCACACAAAACAACT
Organism: Cyprinodon tularosa; assembly: GCF_016077235.1. Classification (NCBI taxonomy): domain Eukaryota; kingdom Metazoa; phylum Chordata; class Actinopteri; order Cyprinodontiformes; family Cyprinodontidae; genus Cyprinodon; species Cyprinodon tularosa. The sequence goes on from NW_024038260.1 coordinate 45,657, forward strand.
ACAAATGTGCAGACTGCTTTAAGGCATTTGTCACTTTCCTTATTTGCTTAAAAGATGGAATTTGATGCAACTAACTTTCCCTATGAGACTCTATGTTTTGCTAGCTTAGCCAAATTCAACCAAAACTGAAAGTTCTTTAGTACTGCTTTAAAAAGGGTGTGTCCAGATTTAATGCAATCCAATTTTATTTAAGCACTTAAAAACAACCACAGCTGACCAAAGTGCTGTACAATAAAAAAAAAAAAATGTATACGTGAAAAACAAAACCTAAAACATTACAGATAAAAAACAAAACAGCTAAAACTGTTATGATGAAACATGGGTAAAAGTAACATTCACACAACCAAATCAATAACATTGAGTAAAAGATAAAAGCAATAAAAAATATATCAAAGCCAACTGTCTTGCTAGGTGTTAAAACCCAAGGAGAAAAGGTGGGTTTTGATAAGAGATTTAAAAATCTGAGAAGAGGTCTATCTGATGTGCTGAGGCAGGTCGTTCCAGAGCTTTGGAGATGCAACATATGAAAAACCTTTATGTCTGTTCTATATCTAAATGAAAGGAATTCTACAAAAGAAAATGTTTGCGTTAGGATTGGTTAATGCTATTGTTTCCCATTCAAACACCATATAGTTTCTAATCCTTCTCAGAAGTTAAATGGCAAAATAAAATTACTGTAACATAGACACAGAATTTTTTTTTTTGCTGGTCTCTCTGAATTTCACAAATTATTTCTGATCCCTCAGTTTTACTTCCATCCAAGAGTTGATAGTTACACTCTGCAGAACAGCTTTACAGTGCATCGATACTAAATAAAGTAATTTAAAAACATAATTTATTTATTAACATTTGGTTGCAAAAATTTCCAAAAATTTTCTTAGTAAATTAAAAATCTTAACATAGAAAAGTACACATATCTACCATGGTTTTAGCAAAAGATTACAAAATGCATTGCTTACAAAGTTGGAAAGGACAGAAATAAAATAATCGATTAAGCTGTGGATCCACCAAGACAACAGTGGAGAACTTTGATGAAATGAGAAATAATATCTAATTTGGGTAAAAGGACAAAATAAAATGGCAATTAAAAATTAACTAAACATGTCGGTCATAGTACTGGCCACTTTCGATTCATTGCTTTCATTGTTCTATTTAAGACATCCTTGTTCCGTTGGTATAATAGTTCTCCTCACAAAGCTGAAAGAAAATCAAAATAAACAAGGATAAGGCCGATTTATTATTGCGTTTCAAGTGCATGTGATGGCTTTTTCTTCAAAAAAAATGTGTGCATTATTCCACCCTCCACTGTTATTAAAAAAAAATAAAATAAATACAGCAGTATCCCCAAATAGTGTATTTCTTGACAGTCAAAAGTTGTCTGGAAACATCTGAAGTCACTTCAGAAGGTCGGACATTTTACAGGGGACCTCTAAGGGAAATGCATTTAGATGCATTTTAGTGGCTCTAATGTGAAAAACTCACCAAAGTATATTACTTATTTTGCTATGACTTTAAGGTCTAAAATCATTGTTTAATTTACAAACTAACTCCCATCATCTGTGATGAGAAAAGAAGGTTTATATTTTGATTGCATTTATTTCCCTTAAGTGCCTTTTTCATAATAATGCTATATTTACTTTTTACAACAAGGTAATGTTTTAAGGTAGTTTTGGGATAAGGTTAGAATATAAAAAAAATAGCTGCTTGGTGGAGATCTCAGGTCTCCAAGTGCTTTCTAGTTTGTACTGACTCTTTTTATTTTCAGAAAGAAACATAACATTAAGCAGCCCGAACTCCTAAAGCAAAAAAGAAAACCAAAGTAAAACTAACAAAAACGACCCAATGTCACCTCTAACTCTTTGCCTTTACAATAATAATTTATAAAAGAATTTACATAGTACATTCTCTTTAGGAAACAGAATATTATTCAAACTTTATTGCAGATTAAAAAGGGTTCACATAATTAGAGAAAAAAAAAGTGGTGATTGTATAGAAGCCTCACTACTTTCAGTTTACTGTGGGGAATCTACAATTACAGTGTAGTTTAACATGATGAGAGGGTGCATGTATGGATGACTGTGAGGAATCTAGAAGTCCTTGAAGCCATTTACCATAGAGAAGCAAACAAATAACGATTATCAAGTAGCATGTCTTCCATAACAAAAGGGGACTCACCTTTTCTGTCTCTGAAGTGGCCCACCAGGAGCAGAAAGATGATAAGTAGTTTTCCACTGAGTGCTCCAACAATCAGTGGTATTGGCAGTGACGGATTTTCAAGCATATGGGTAGCATCTTTAAGGGATTTTTAACAATAAAAAATATTAGAGATTAAAATCAAATACAATATTACATCAAATAATGTTCTAAGATATATTTTCTTACATTTTACTGCCATCCAGCTCTGTGGTGAAGCTTTTCCTGAATGTTCACACTTGTAGAAGCCTTCGTCTGACTGAGACACTGCAGAGATCTTCAGCTCCCCTCTGCTGTCATTTTGGACCAGTTTGTCATTGTGATAGAAAAACACATTGGAAAGTATATTTTGTCCTCTGAGTCTGCAGCTCAGAGTAACAGAACCTCCTTCAGTCACAGGATGGACGGGGCTCACCAGGAGAACATCTCCATCTTGAAAACAGAAAAATCTTTCAAATGTTAGCTACTGCAGACCATAAGAAAAAATCAAATGAATATGGGATCAACATGTTTTTGTTCTCATTAGATATTGTAATCTTGAACAACCCATTATATGTGAGAGATCCTTAAAGGAATAGTACACCCAAAACATGATTAGCCTTAATTTTTACTCACCCCCATGCTGAACAACACTCTGGAGTACTTTTTTGATATCTCAAATGCATCTGGAGATCTGGGAGGCTTCTTGCTGTCTGCTGACATTCAAATAATGGAGGTCTATTGTGCCCGAGACAGAAAGGTCCATAAAAGTCCACAAAAACGTGTCAATATTCCTCCATACTGCTCGTCCAATGTATTCCAAGTGTCCTGAGTTGGTAGCATCCAGAATTTACTCGAAACGAAGTCATTTAGAATGTTTTTAGAGCAAAAACAGTAGTGTATAGTATTTCCTAAAAGCGCGTTCACGAGTCCAAACCAGATGAAAGTGGAAATTGGATGAGCAGTATGGAGAAATATTGGCACGTTTTTTGTGGACTTTTATAGACCTTTCTGTCTCAGGCGCCGTAGACCTCCATTATTTGAATGTCAGCAGACAGCAAGAAGCCTCCCAGATCTCCAGATGCATTTGAGATATCAAAAAAGTACTCCAGAGTGTTGTTCAGCATGGGGGTGAGTAGAAAATGAAGGCTAATCATCTTTTGGGTGTACTATTCCTTTAAGCAAATAATTATTTCTGAGACAAAGGTGTGAATAATTGCCTGTGTTTGGTAGTTAGTGTTGTAAAATGAAAAGCCAAATGTATGCTATTTATCATTTCACTGCGTGCATAGCCTGTTTTGACTTGTTTAACACACAACCACTTATGTAGTTGTAAAGCAATGCTGCTATTTTGTATATTTTAGATGTTCTTAGGATTTTATATCCCTTAGAAGTGATTTGTCACTCTGTACCTGTGAGAGTCATACAAATAAAATTTGCTCACTTACTCACTTTTTCAGAATTCATGTCAACATGGACATAGATAAACAGAAAATAATAGCTGATTGGACTAAAAACATCTCATGGGAACATACCAGTCAGAATATTCTGATTGGAGTTGGCAGGATCAGAATGAAATTTGAATGATTCTGAAAGGAGTTGTTTTTTGATGATTGGCAAAATCCGATCAACAGGCATTTAAAACCTTGTTGGAATCAAGTAACTCAGACTGATACAAACTGACCTGCGTCTACCTGCACCCCATATCAACGTCATGTATTTCTGCTTTGAGTAGCTAGACGCTGATCAGAATATTCTGTCAGGCATGTTTTTAATGCAGTCGGATACTTTACTTATCTCTATATAAATGGTACAATGTGATGATTTTTTTTGCTTTTGAGTCTTAACAGATCTCACTTCAATTGCTACATTTTGTCAATGAAACAAAGCTATTGATTAAAATGCAAGTGGGATATCAGTATTGAAAGATGAAACAAACTTAAAGGTATAGTGGAAGATGTTCTTTTTCCAGATGGATCATCAAAATAAGTGGTCCTCCTAATTGTCAATCATTCAAGCCATATGTTTACCTAAGGCCGTCCTAGGTGCTTCTCCACATTTTCTCTTACCGGTGGTGAATATGACATTGTGTAAAAATTGCAAATCATTCATATCTTCAGGTAACACAGAGTACATGTCAGACTTAATAATATTACTTTAGCGATAGCTTCAAGGTGTTGCTTTATTGTATATCTCGTACCATGTCTTTTGGTTGTGCTGTTCTTTTTTCATCTCGTTGCAGGTGATGAAGCAGACTGAAAATGTTTTGTCATTGTCTCCTTTCTATCTCTTCTTTCTTTCATCTTTTCTCTTTTTTTTCTCTTCTTATTTTTCCCCTTTCTTCTTCTGTTTTTCTGCTCTATTTACATTGCAGTGTCCATATAAACTGTAAAAGTCCCTGCATAATTATAATAAAGCAATTTATATGCATGAAACAAGTGGAGCAATATGGCAATTGCCATAATGCTACACTTGTGAAAGTAAAATCTGTTGGGCTCTTTTTGGCATCAAGACAATTATTCTTATTGTCACATTGCCAGACAGGACACTGTTAAAAAAAAAAAAAAAAGAAAAATTGCAAATCTTCTTTTGGAAAGTGAGCTTGTATGAGCAATGCAAACAGCAACTTTTAAACAAGGTGTGCACAAGGAGAATTGGGCTTTGCATGATCTCAAACGCATTTAATAGACGTTCCCTCTCAGGAGCGAGTACAGGGTTGTGCAAGTAGAGAAGGCAGGTCTTTCCAAAAATTTCTCGAAAATTCCCCACTACAACTTTAAATTAAGTGAACTTTTTACTCCAGGGAACAGTGTGCTCAGTTTTAGCAAATAATCCTGTTTGGCTAAACACAAATAGAACATACATAACAACTCACCCTGTACAGTGATGTTGACTGCATTGCTGAACTCTCCTGATCCAGACTCACACCAGTATACTGCTTTATAGGACCGACGACTGTTGATGGTACATGAGGATCCAGTCATTGCTCTCCAGTTTGAGCAATTTTTGATATATGTGAGATATCCTGTTTCTGTAAACCTCTTTACTCTCCACTGAGTAGAGTTTCCACCACAGTTCAGTGTCAAAGACTCGGAGGTGAAGTGTTGCTCTCTGTCAGAAGTTACTATAAGAGACTCTGCTGAATGAGAATCTGAAATAGAACATGTAATTAAGAATTAATTATATTATAAGTAAACGTATCATGCTACCTTTGTTACAGTATAAAAATCCCCCCCCCCCCCCAAAAAAAAACCAGGTAGATGATTTATTTCTTCTCCTAGACATTTGGGTTATGCTGAAACATTTTTATTATCATATCATAATCGTCCGGCATATTTATCAAAAAAAAAAAAAAAAACTACCAGTTAATTGTCCGTGTGCATTTATATGATATAAACAGAACTGACCTGGAGACCAGACAAAGTTTGGTTCACTGTAATCTGTGAAATACCCTGGGTTCCCTGTTACAGCTCTACATGCATATCCTGCTGTGAGTGTCTGTCTATGGATGATGTAGGAGTCCTCTACAGTCCCTTTGATGTTATCAGACAACAGTTGATACTTGTAGGTGTCCAGTGATAAGTCAGGAACAGCTTTATACCAGTAGAACCTCCAGCCTGCAGACAGTTTTTCAATCTGACACTTCAGTTTAACTGATGCTTCAGGGCCCAGCCATGATGCAGACACCGTCAGGACAGGTTTTGGCTCTATCGAACAGAACATAGTGGAAATATAACTTGTATTATTCTACAGTATTAGAAATAAAATCATCTTTTTGTGGTAAAAGAAAGGTTACACAAGGTATTGAGGTTACACAACAGCAAAAAAAAAAAAAAAAATCCCTTTCTGGAAAGAACATTACCATACAATATTACCAATCTAACATAATAACAGCATTTATAATAATCATTAATAGTTCTAAACACTAACTTCCTTAGACCCTGAGGCTCAGCAAAGGTTCAGAATTCATTCTGACAAAATCTGTAGACACACGTAAAACATGTTTTTATTAAGAAATTTGCATACACTCTGATCTATTCAGAAAAGTTTAAATAACAAGTTTTCGACAAGACCCTTAAACCTGACTGAAAACATGGTTTAACAATTAGTTAACTTAGTTAACTAGAATTTTAGATATTTTCCACTAATAAATTTGTTTTTTAGTCAGACAGTCAGTTGTCTACCAAATAATAACAGTCCATTATCAATAACAACATGGACATCTGTCTTTTGAGGAACAACTATATTTGGGCATTTGAACAAACACACTTGTAGCTGGAGTAGAAAAATAGAAAAAAAGGGTTAGGATTTAAACCTAAGATGGCCATGTCATGGTCAAATATTATATATTTAGTGTCTGCTCATCATCACTGAAGTCTATAATAATCAGATTGATGATTTACCAAACTGCTCTCTTAAGGATCTCCTAAGCATTATGAACAAGGTCACTCTTTGGACCTGAGGCCTAAACATTCTGTTTTAAGACTATCTAGGCTCATTTGGATGTAAAACAAACTACTCCTAGAAAGGCTAGCTTTCAGGATTGATCTGAATACTAGAAATGGCTCCACCCAACAGCCAATTATGTGTTCAAGAAAAATTTTTGCTCAAAAATTGGGTGGGGGTCTGGGACATTGCATGGTTTGGCCCCATCTATGTGGGCGTGCGGCTGGCTGTCCTGGCTGTACAGCAGGTGGGATACAATCACTATGACCAAATGCATCTTAGTCTGTAGTGTTGATCAGCCTTGCTACCTTGTTCTGACTATGCCTACAATCTGGTGGCAGGACGCAGGGGGATGTCTGTCACCTGAGCTTGGGTGGCTTCCGTGCCATTATTTACCTAGTGGGTTGGACGATGTGGGTTGTGACTGCCATTGATATGACAGGAGACGATGTGGGTTGTGACTGCCATTGATATGACAGGAGACGCGTTCTCTGGAGTGACGAATCGCGCTTCTCCATCTGGCAATCTGATGGACGGGTCTGGGTTTGGCGGTTGCCAGGAGAACGGTACTTGTCTGACTGCATTGTGCCAAGTGTAAAGTTTGGTGGAGGGGGGATTATGGTGTGGGGTTGTTTTTCAGGAGCTGGGCTTGGCCCCTTAGTTCCAGTGAAAGGAACTCTGAATGCTTCAGCATACCAAGACATTTTGGACAATTCCATGCTCCCAACTTTGTGGGAACAGTTTGGAGCTGGCCCCTTCCTCTTCCAACATGACTGTGCACCAGTGCACAAAGCAAGGTCCATAAAGACATGGATGACAGAGTCTGGTGTGGATGAACTTGACTGGCCTGCACAGAGTCCTGACCTCAACCCGATAGAACACCTTTGGGATGAATTAGAGCGGAGACTGAGAGCCAGGCCTTCTCGTCCAACATCAGTGTGCGACCTCACAAATGCGCTTCTGGAAGAATGGTCAAAAATTCCCATAAACACACTCCTAAACCTTGTGGACAGCCTTCCCAGAAGAGTTGAAGCTGTTCTAGCTGCAAAGAGTGGACCGACGTCATATTGAACCCTATGGATTAGGAACGGGATGTCACTTAAGCTCATATGTGAGTCAAGGCAGGTGAGCAAATACTTTTGGCAATATAGTGTATATATATATATATATATATATATATATATATATATATCAGGCATCCCCAAACTCGGTCCTCAAGGCCCCCTGTCCGGCAGGTTTTAGAGGTTTCCTTGCAAGGGCAATTGCCATGGGAACAGTGTTTCATGGACCTACAGTACTGTGCACTCTCAAAGCACACACATGAATACTGATATACTGATATATAAACATACCCCCACCCAAGACCAAGCTCGACCTTCCCTGCTAAAATGATGAGTTTTCTCCATTGCTTCTTTGTGCGGTTTTTTCTTACAATGTCAAACTGTATCCTGCAAAGGATAATGTGTCAAAAAAAATTTTTTTCCTCTTCACCCTTTTTTATCCTTTTCTCTTTTGTATCCTAACTTTCATGGCAACAAGGCCTCAGGCACCCCCCACCCCACCCCCACCCCCATTGAGAATTTCTGTGTTTTTGTATTTTCTTGGATGTAATGTACAGACACTTAATTTTCACCCTACTGGGGTGCTGCTCCAGCCTGGGTGACAAATGAAGTAATCTTTTCTAAATCAACTCAACAGCCTAAGGCCTGAGCAAAAAAAGAGGAAAAAAAGATCAATCTGTGCAAAAAAAAAAACATAAGCAATATTGGATACAAGTTCACAATACAAAAATATTACAGACACAGATGTAAAATGTATTAAACTTACTGTATATAGTGATGTTGACTGCATTGCTGAACTCTCCTCTTTGAGTCTCACACCAGTACACAGATTCATCGAACTGCTGGCTGTTGATGGTACATGATGATCCAGTCATTTCCCACGAAGTGGAGCAGTCAGATAAGTATGACTGACGGTTTATTACTGTATATTTCATTACTCTCCACTCAGTTGAGCTACCTCCACAGTTAAGTGAGACAGTATGATCTGTAAAATGTTTCTCCTTCTCAGGATTCACTGTGAGAGACGCTTCTGGATGAAAAACTGAAACATGATACATGTATTAAATGTCTCACAGTATTCGATACTAGGATCTACAGCAATAGTCGTGCTTCGATTAGAGTTTACTCAGACTGGTGTTTGATTAGATTTTTCAATGTTTTTTAGTTTTAGTTGTTTTCTTTTTTGTTTTGTTTTTTGCACATTGATTCTACTGCATAAGAAAAGTGCTGAATAAATAGAAATTTTCTTTGCTTTTTTGTCTTTGCTTTTTTGTCTTTTTTGTAAATTGTATTTTTAAGAAATTTACAATATATATACATATATATATATATATATATATATATATATATATATATATATATATATATATATATATATATATATATATATATATATTAGGGATGGGACGATTTATGAAAACCGTCAGAATCATTCGGTTCGACTGTCTCGGTTCGGTTCGGGTGTGTTTCGTTCGGTTCATGCGCTGCTCCTTTTTCTCATAGAGGAAGCGATTACACTCCAGAGCAGAAGGTGGCGGTACTGCGACCAAAGCCAACCGCCAGTAGTAAACAAGAAGAAGAAGAAGCGAAGCAGCTTAGCCGGGTGTAGCAGGGAAAAAAATCAGTTGTTGTGGAGAATTGTGTCGGACTGGCGAGTGGGAAAGAACAGGAGTTGGAAGACGCGCCAGCAGCACTTTATAGGTCTGCTGTATGGGAGCGCTTTGCATTTAGAGTGACCTACGATGACAGCGCAAAGAAAGTTGTGGATAAAAGTCCAACAGTGTGCAAGCATTGTGCAAAACGTTTTGTTTATGCTAACAGCAACATGTCATGCTAACCCCGAAATCCCTCGTACTCCGTCAGCAACCCCGCTGCGCTCCAGACCGGCTGCTCAAAGCAAAGCCTACAGCCCCCACTGTGGCTTTGTCTGCTCCCCTCTGAGTTCCTTGGAGATGGTAGAGAGCATGTGACCTGACAACAGCCAGATGCATGTGGCGGAGCGAGACATGAGCGAGACATGCATCTGGCTGTTGTCAGGTTAGAGAGCATGCGCCAGATGATTAAATTCAAAGCAGCAAAACATACGGAAATGATCCAGGGTTTCCGCGGATCATTTAAAATAATTACAATCCATTATTTTTGGGGGGATTTTTTCATTAATTTCATAATTTTTTATGGAATTTCGGTGTAACAATCAACATGTATCGAATCGAACCGAAAACCGTGACCAGAAACCGTGAATCGAACCGAACCGTGGATTTTATGAATCGTTCCACCCCTAATATATATATATATATATATATATATATATATATATTTATAATTACACAAAGAATAGACATACAGAAACAACACATTCTCAATGACCAAACCACCACATTGCAATAATAATATCTCAATACAAAGTTTAACATCCATGAAATTAAAGTCAAAACCCAAAAAACGGGTCACCAACCAATGGGCAGGAGTTGATCCTCTAATACACAGCCCTTCCTCATTTGCATAATGAGGCAAAAATGCAGACAAAAAATGTAAAAACAACAGGCAGTACTAAATACAACTGAACAAATAAATAAGGTAAAAAAATGCAAAGGAAGAATAAAACAGACAAAAATATTATAACATGCACATAAATAAATTCTTAAAAAATAAGTAATTAATAAATAAATTTGAAGAATATAACAGACAATAAACAAATTATATAATTATTACAAAGGCGAATAAATAAAGAACCTAATTGAAATAGATATTTATATATACAATTATGTCCACTGTATAATTTAATTTCTACCTACATTTATTTGATTATTGTATTTTTTGGGGCAATTAATTGTGTGCTTAATTATTTATTGAGCATTTATTTATTTTTGTATTTATCTTTAAATATGGTAGAGCTGGTCCCCCGTTGTTGGTATCCTCTGCAAAGAAAAGAAATGTACATATTCTAGAAATTTTGAAAATGTCAGTAATATAAAGGATAAATGATTTTGGCCCCAAAACTGACCCCTGGGAAACACCACAAACCATGTCCGAGCACAATGACTGGGAGTCGCCCACTGAGTATCATCAAAAAATTCTACCAAATGGGATAATATACACTATATTGCCAAAAGTATTTGCTCACCTGCCTTGACTCACATATGAGCTTAAGTGACATCCCGTTCCTAATCCATAGGGTTCAATATGACGTCGGTCCACCCTTTGCAGCTAGAACAGCTTCAACTCTTCTGGGAAGGCTGTCCACAAGGTTTAGGAGTGTGTTTATGGGAATTTTTGACCATTCTTCCAGAAGCGCATTTGTGAGGTCGCACACTGATGTTGGACGAGAAGGCCTGGCTCTCAGTCTCCGCTCTAATTCATCCCAAAGGTGTTCTATCGGGTTGAGGTCAGGACTCTGTGCAGGCCAGTCAAGTTCATCCACACCAGACTCTGTCATCCATGTCTTTATGGACCTTGCTTTGTGCACTGGCGCACAGTCATGTTGGAAGAGGAAGGGGCCAGCTCCAAACTGTTCCCACAAAGTTGGGAGCATGGAATTGTCCAAAATGTCTTGGTATGCTGAAGCATTCAGAGTTCCTTTCACTGGAACTAAGGGGCCAAGCCCAGCTCCTGAAAAACAACCCCACACCATAATCCCCCCTCCACCAAACTTTACACTTGGCACAATGCAGTCAGACAAGTACCGTTCTCCTGGCAACCGCCAAACCCAGACCCGTCCATCAGATTGCCAGATGGAGAAGCGCGATTCGTCACTCCAGAGAACGCGTCTCCACTGCTCTAGAGTCCAGTGGCGGCGTGCTTTACACCACCGCATCCGACGCTTTGCATTGCACTTGGTGATGTATGGCTTGGATGCAGCTGCTCGACCATGGAAACCCATTCCATGAAGCTCTCTGCGCACTGTTCTTGAGCTAATCTGAAGGCCACATGAAGTTTGGAGGTCTGTAGTGATTGACTCTGCAGAAAGTTGGCGACCTCTTCGCACTATGCGCGTCAGCATCCGCTGCCCCCGCTCCGTCAGTTTACGTGGCCTACCACTTCGTGGCTGAGTTGCTGTCGTTCCCAAACACTTCCATTTTCTTATAATACAGCTGACAGTTGACTGTGGAATATTTAGGAGCGAGGAAATTTCACGACTGGATTTGTTGCACAGGTGGCATCCTATCACAGTTCCACGCTGGAATTCACTGAGCTCCTGAGAGCGACCCATTCTTTCACAAATGTTTGTAAAAACGGTCTGCATGCCTAGGTGCTTGAATTTATACACCTGTGGCCATGGAAGTGATTGGAACACCTGATTCCAATAATTTGGATGGGTGAGCAAATACTTTTGGCAATATAGTGTATATAATAAAAAGAATTGGCTCTTGCACTGATCTCTGTGGTAATTCACAGGTAACCCTGGAGCATGAAGATTTATCATTAACATGAACAAACATAAATCTGTCAAATAAATAATATTTAAACCATCCTAATGCTGTTTCCTTGATTCCTACAAAATATTCAGCAAGTCTTTCTAAAAGAATAGTATGATCAACTGTACCAAATGCAGCACTGAGATGTAACCGGACAAGTACAGATACAAGTCCATTATCCGAGGCTATGAGAACAACATTAGTGACTTTCACCAGAACTGTTTCGGTGACATGATGAGCTGTAAAACCAGACTGATTATTGAAAAGTGCATTATGGTGTAAGCGGCCTAACACTTGTTTAGCAACTATTTTCTCAAGATTCTTAGATAAGAAAGGAAGATTTGATATAGGTCTATAATTGACCAAGTCATCTGGGTCAAGAAAACTTTCTGAAATAGGTTTGAGTACAGCTGGCATAAAATCTAATACAAACAACATAAAAATAAAACAAGCCAGTCCCATCGAGGCGTAATTGGAGACAATGACACACGAAGTGTGCTCCTGATGTCCAGTCTGCTCCGTAGCTTTGTTTTGGTTGCTGTAACCACAGAAAATCCTGCTTCACAAAGATAGGATGTTATAGATAGGATGAATCTTGAATGGAAATAACCTGTGTCAAGAGGCACAGATGCACCGACTGATGTAATTGGGGGAGAATACCGCAATTTTTTATATTTTTCAAAATAAAACATCACTCAGACTCTGATCGTTGATAAATTATATATACATATATATATATATATATATATATATATATATATATATATATATATATATATATATATATACTTTTTTCTGTGCGGCCCGGACGACGGACTGGTACCGGTCTGCGGCCCGGTGGTTGGGGACCGCTGGTCTAGGGTACATATCCCTATAACAGGGATAGGTTAACCAAATCCAGAATGTATGTGGAAATCAGAGGGAACTCTTCCTTAAATAACTTGGTTAGAACTGGATCTAACACACAAGTTTAAGGGTTAGATGAAGATAAAGGGTTTGTCAACTCTGAGAGTTAAAGTGAATCAAAACAGTCTGTTTCAGATTATATGGCTACCTTATATGCTTCCTCACCTTTTGGAGATAACCCAGTCATATTTAGAGGGGTGCCTATTTTCTTATTTTCAATAGGATTAAACTCATTTATAAAAAAAATCCCTTAAAACCACTGCTAAAAGTGGTACTGCTAAAAGCAGGGGGATGGATGGTTTAACAGAGTGGCTCTAAGTGAATCTGGAAACTGTATCAAAAATAAATCTAGGATTGTTCTCATTTTCCTCTATTAATGAGGAGAAATATGCTGCTCTTGCTTTATAAAGGGTAGGATTCCTGTTGATATTAAAGGAATAGTACACCCAAAACATGATTAGCCTTCATTTTCTACTCACCCCCATGCTGAACAACACTCTGGAGTACTTTTTTGATATCTCAAATGCATCTGGAGATCTGGGAGGCTTCTTGCTGTCTGCTGACATTCAAATAATGGAGGTCTATGGTGGCCGAGACAGAAAGGTCCATAAAAGTCCACAAAAAACGTGTGTCAATATTCCTCCATACTGCTCGTCCAATGTATTCCAAGTGTCCTAAGTGGGTAGCATCCATAATTTACTCGAAACGAAGTCATTTAGAATGTTTTTAGAGCATAAACAGTAGTGTATAGTATTTCCTGAAAGCGCGCACCTGCGCGTTCACGACGCTACGGAAGCCGGCAGATCAAACCAGATGAAAGTGCGCATTCAGCGTCTGCTCTGCCAATAATGCAAGCGTAGAAGAAGAAATGTGCTGTTTACCTGTGCAAATAAAGAAACAACGAAAGAAAAATGTCTGAGGACTTCAGTGTTGAGGAAGAGCATGAGTTCTTTGCCGAGCTGAATGAGCACTTTCATCTGGTTTGGTCTGCCGCGGTTTCCGTAGCGTCGTGAACGCGCTTTCAGGAAATGCTCTAAAAACATTCTAAATTACTTCGTTTCAAGTAAATTATGGATGCTACCCACTCAGGACACTTGGAATACATTGGACGAGCAGTATGGAGGAATATTGAAACGTTTTTTGTGGACTTTTATGGACCCTTTCTGCCTCGGGCGCTGGGCACCTCCATTATTTGAATGTCAGCAGACAGCAAGAAGCCTCCCAGATCTCCAGATGCATTTGAGATATCAAAAAAGTACTCCAGAGTGTTGTTCAGCATGGGGGTGAGTAGAAAATGAAGGCTAATCATGTTTTGGGTGTACTATTCCTTTAAGAGTGCCATGTTCTCTACAGTTTCCTATCATTATGCTTCAGAGTGTGCAGCTCTGCATAAAACTATGAAAACAGCTTTCCATTTTTAAAGCTTTCCCCTTTAAAAGGGGGGCACATGAAAAAATATTACAATTAACTGGATGAAGTCTGACCCTCCCACAATCACTCAGTGGCTACAGAAAGTAAAACACGTCTACACGATGGAACATATGACTGCCCAACTACAGATGAAAGTGTCTGTTTTTCTGAGAAGGTGGACCTCAGTTACTGAATATCTTGCTTAGGACTCTTATACACTTTTACTATATCCATATATTACTATTATTGCTGTTGTTATTATTAAGGCTTCTTTAAATCTAAAATATCCTTGTTCTCCTCGAGTACGAAACTTGATATGTGCTATACCCTCTACAGTGTGACAGACTAGACTAATTTCTGTTTTATTTTTATTATTAATATTTATTGTTTTTTGTGTTTTTTTATCTTTTATGTTTGCCTGCCTCTTTCTGTTCCCCTGTATACCTTTC